>NC_092740.1:5388626-5423199 GCF_047496795.1 Chiloscyllium punctatum
GGAAGGATATAGAGATTGAGTTGGACAATCAGCCATGATCCTACTGAATGGTGGGCCAAGATTGAGGGGCTGAATGGCCTCCTGCTGGGTCTATTTGCTGTTTCTCGAGCTGCCCCAGTTCGGGTCTGACTCTGTTACAGCTGGAGCTCAGTCACCCGGGCTGTATCGCCATCATTGTACTCAGCCAGCCCACAGACCGTGTACCCCCGAACCCCCAAACCCGCCCCACAGCACCCCGAACCCCCACCACCCCGAACATCGCACCCCGAACCCCCACCACCCCCAACACAGCACCCCGAACCCCCACCACCCCCAACACAGCACCCCGAACCCCCACCACCCCCCCCACAGCACCCCGAACCCCCACCACCCCTAACACAGAACCCCGAACCCCCACCACCCCCAACACAGCACCCCGAACCCCCACCACCCCCAACACAGCACCCCGAACCCCCACCACCCCCAACACGGTACCCCCAAACCCCCACCACCCCCAACACAGCACCCCGAACCCCCACCACCCCCCACACAGCACCCCGAACCCCCATCGCCCCCAACACAGCACCCCGAACCCCCACCACCCCCAACACGGTACCCCCGAACCCCCAACACCCCCAACACGGTACCCCCGAACCCCCATCGCCCCCAACATGGTCACCCCAAACCCCCACCACCCCCAACACGGTACCCCCCGAACCCCATCGCCCCCAACATGGTCACCCCAAACCCCCACCACCCCCAACACGGTACCCCCGAACCCCCACCACCCCCAACACGGTACCCCCGAACCCCCACCACCCCCAACACGGTCACCCCAAACCCCCACCACCCCCAACACGGTACCCCCGAACCCCCACCACCCCCCACACAGCACCCCAAACCCCCAACACCCCCCACACAGCACCCCGAACCCCCAACACCCCCAACACGGTACCCCCGAACCCCCACCACCCCCAACACGGTACCCCCGAACCCCCACCACCCCCAACACGGTACCCCCGAACCCCCATCGCCCCCAACACGGTCCCCCCAAACCCCCAACACCCCCAACACGGTACCCCCGAACCCCCATCGCCCCCAACACGGTCCCCCCAAACCCCCAACACCCCCAACACGGTACCCCCGAACCCCCACCGCCCCCAACACGGTCCCCCCAAACCCCCAACACCCCCAACACGGTACCCCCGAACCCCCATCGCCCCCAACACGGTCCCCCCAAACCCCCATCGCCCCCAACACGGTCCCCCCAAACCCCCACCACCCCCAACACGGTACCCCCGAACCCCCACCACCCCCAACACGGTACCCCCGAACCCCCACCACCCCCCACACAGCACCCCGAACCCCCACCACCCCCAACACGGTACCCCCGAACCCCCACCACCCCCAACACGGTACCCCCGAACCCCCACCACCCCCCACACAGCACCCCAAACCCCCACCACCCCCCACACAGCACCCCGAACCCCCAACACGGTACCCCCGAACCCCCAACACCCCCAACACGGTACCCCCGAACCCCACCACCCCTAACACGGTACCCCCGAACCCCCACCACCCCCAACACGGTACCCCCGAACCCCCACCACCCCTAACACGGTACCCCCGAACCCCCACCACCCCTAACACGGTACCCCCGAACCCCCACCACCCCCAACACGGTACCCCCGAACCCCCACCACCCCTAACACGGTACCCCCGAACCCCCACCACCCCCAACACGGTACCCCAAACCCCCACCAACCCAACACGGTACCCCCGAACCCCCACCACCCCCAACACGGTACCCCCGAACCCCCACCACCCCCCACACAGCACCCCGAACCCCCCACCACCCCCAACACGGTACCCCCAAACCCCCACCACCCCCCACACAGCACCCCGAACCCCCCACCACCCCAACACGGTACCCCCGAACCCCCACCACCCCAACACGGTATCCCCCGATCCCCCACCACCTGTAACACGGTACCCCCGAACCCCCACCACCCCAACACTCTATCCCCAAACCCCCACCACCCCTAACACGGTACCCCCGAACCCCCACCACCCCAACACGGTACCCCCGAACCCCCACCACCCCAACACGGTACCCCCGAACCCCCACCACCCCCAACACGGTACCCCCGAACCCCCACCACTCCTAACACGGTACCCCCGAACCCCCACCACCCCCAACACGGTACCCCAAACCCCCACCAACCCAACACGGTACCCCCGAACCCCCACCACCCCTAACACGGTACCCCCGAACCCCCACCACCCCCAACACGGTGCCCCCGAACCCCCACCACCCCCAACACGGTACCCCCAAACCCCCACCAACCCAACACGGTACCCCCGAACCCCCACCACCCCCAACACGGTACCCCCCGAACCCCCACCACCCCCAACACGGTACCCCAAACCCCCACCAACCCAACACGGTACCCCCGAACCCCCACCACCCCCAACACGGTACCCCCGAACCCCCACCACCCCCCACACGGTACCCCCCAAACCCCCACCATCCCCTAACACGGTACCCCTGAACCCCCACCATCCCCCACACAGCACCCCAAACACCCCCCACCCCCAACACAGTTGCCCCGAACCCCCACCACCCCCAACATGGTTCCCCGAACCCCCACCTCCCCCAACACGGTACCCCCGATCCCCCACCTCCCCCAACACGGTACCCCCGAACACCCACCACCCCCCACACAATACCCCCAAACCCCCACCTCCCCCAACACGGTACCCCCGAACCCCCACCACCCCCAACACGGTACCCCCGATCCCCCACCACCCCACCCCCCCCACAGCACCCCGAACCCCCCCCCCCCAACACGGTACCCCCGAACCCCCACCCGCCCCCCACACAGCACACCGAACACCCACCACCCCCCAACACAGTACCCCCAAACACTCACCACCCCCCAACACGGTACCCACGAACCCCCCCCCCCCCCACAGCACCCCGAACCCCCACCACCCCCAACACGGTACCCCCGAACCCCCACCACCCCCCCCCCCCCACAGCACCCCGAACCCCCACCACCCCCCACACGGTATCCCCGAACCCCCACCACCCCCAACACGGTACCCCCGAACCAACACCACCCCCCAACACGGTACCCCCAAACCCCCATCGCCCCCAACACGGTAACCCCACTACCCCCAAATCCCACCACCCCCAAACCCCACCACCCCACCACGGCATCCCCAAACACCCCCACCCCCAAACCCCACCACCCCCAACACTGCACCACCAAACCCCACCACCCCAACACGGCATCCCCACTAACCCCCAACCCCCCACCCCCAACACGGCACCCTCAACCCCCCCCAACGCCAACACATCACCCCCAACTCCCCCAACCCCAACCCACACAGCCCCCAAAACCCCCTACCCCCAACACAGCACCCCCAAACACCACCACCCCCAAATCCCCCCACCCCCAACATGGCACCTGCAACCCCCACCACTCCCAAACCCCACCACCCCAACACGGCACCCACAAACAGCACCCCCCCACCCCAACACGGCACCCCCAAACCCCACCACCCCAACACGGCACCCACAAACCCCACCCCCCCACCCCAACACGGCACCCCCAAAACCCACCACCCCCAACACGGCACCCCCAAGCACCCCCACCACCAACCCCCCCACCCCCAACATGGCACCCTCAACCCCCCCCCCACGCCAACACATCACCCCC
The DNA here is from genome assembly GCF_047496795.1 of Chiloscyllium punctatum. Lineage (NCBI taxonomy): Eukaryota > Metazoa > Chordata > Chondrichthyes > Orectolobiformes > Hemiscylliidae > Chiloscyllium > Chiloscyllium punctatum. The sequence goes on from NC_092740.1 coordinate 5,392,331, forward strand.
AAACTCCCCAAATCCCAACCCCCACAGCCCCCAAATTCCCTCACCCCCAACACAGCACCCTCAAACGCCACCACCTCCAAATCACCCCACCCCCAACACGGCACCCCCAACCCCCGCACACCAACATCTCACAACCCCAATACAGCATCACCAAAACCCCCCAACACCTAAACATCCCACACCACCAACATGGCACCCCAAAACCCCCAGCCCCAAACCCCACCACACCCAAAGCCCCACAACCTAAAACCCACCACCCCCAAACTCCCACACCCCCAACACGGCACCCTAAAACCCCACCACCCCGAAATCTCCTCCACCCCCAACACGGCACCCCAAACCTCACCAATCCCAACCCCAACATGGCACCCCCAAACCACCACACCACACCAAAATCCACCACCCCCATCCCTGCACCCCACTCCATAAACCCCACCACCCCCATCCCCACAAACCTCACTACCCCCAACACGGCACCCCCAAATCCCACCAATCCCAACCCCAACATGGCACCCCCAAAACCCCCCACCACACCAAACTCCACCACCACCATCCCTGCACCCCCACCCCCACAAACCCCACCACCCACACCCCTGCAGACCCACCCCACAAACCCCACCACCACCATCCCACAAACCCCACCACCCCACCCACAGAAAACCCCACCACCCCCATCCCCACAAACCCCACCAGCCCCACCCTCACAATCCCCATCCCCACAAACTCCACCACCACAAACCCCACCCGCACACCCATCACCCTCACCCCCACAAGCCTCATCACCCCCATGCCCACAGAACCCACCACCCATAACCCACAAACCCCACCACCCCCACCCCCACTAACCCCACCAACCTCAACCCCCACAAGCCCCACCACCATCCCCACAAACTCTACCACCACAAAACTCCACCCACACCCCCACCACCCCCACACCCACAAACCCCACCACCCCCAACCCCATAAACCCCACCACTCCATCCCCACCACCCCCACCCCCACGAACCCCACTACCCCCACCCCAACAAAACTCAACCCCACAAATCCCACCACCACCCCCACAACACCCCACCCCCACAAACCGCACCACCACCTCCCCCACAAACCCCTCCACCCCAATCCCCACTAACCCCACCACCTTCACCCCCACAAACCTCACCAACCCCACCCCCACAAACCGCACCACCACCTCCCCCACAAACCCCTCCACCCCAATCCCCACTAACCCCACCACCTTCACCCCCACAAACCCCACCACCCACATCCCCACAAATCCCACCACCCCACCCCACAGACCCCACCTCCACAAACTCCACCCCACCCCCACAAACCACACTCCCACAAACTCCACCCCCACCCCCACCACCCCCACCCCCACAAACCCCATCCCCACAAACACCATCCCCACAAACTCCACCCCCTCCCCCACAAACCTCACCACCTCAACCCCCACAAAAGCCAACCCCCACAAACCCCACCCCCACCTCCACAAACTCCATCCCCACAAACCCCTCCACCCCCACCACCCCAACCCCCACCAGCCCCACCTTGGTCTTTCTTCAACCCTCCATTATCAGGCACTGATATTGATACTGCCCAGTCTGAGAATTATTGAAGAGTAGGGCAGGTTGAATGGGCTGAATGGCCTCTGTCTATCGCTGACATTCCCATGACTAACCGTGGTGAAAGAGCCCTGTCTACTTGATGGAGACAGATTGGGAGGGAGGCGAATCTTTCAAACCCCTTACCCACCTGGAACCTCACGGGCCTGGGCACGTACCCGAAAACTCGAGGCGAGGGGTTTACCTGAGTGATAGTCAGGGGTCCGTAGCTCACAGCTGTCCCCATAGGTCCCAGCTTTGCACACACACTGACAGCTGTTATCCAGCAGCACGGCCTGTCCATTATTGGAACATGGGGAGCACCGGCAAGGGTCAAAGGTCTCCATGTACTCCAACATGGCGGTCTCCAGATGCCTTCGCTTCGTCACCGCACAGGGAATCCCCTTTACCAGGCCCAGGATAGGCCGGAGCTGCGGGGATCAAACCAATCAGATCAGCTGGGGAGTTCGGGGGGAGACCGGGGTTGGGGTGGGGGGAGGGGGGAGATGTTGGGGTGGGTGGGGAAGAACAGGGCGGGAGAGAAACTGTGGGGGTGGGGGTGTTAGAGAGAGTGAAGGAGACAGAGACGGAGGCTTGGGGGAGGGGAGAACGGGGAGGGGGAGAGATAAACTAGGGTAGGAGGGAATGGGGGGTTACTGGGGTAGAGAAACTGGGAGAAGGGAGAGGGAGGAGGGGATTGTGGGCAGGAATGGAGTGGGGAAGATGTGGAGGGGGGTATGGGAGAGGCATTGAAGGTGTCAGGCTGGTGGGGGACAGGTGAGGCATTGGGGCTGGCGGAGGGTTGGAGGAGGGGTTGGGGGGTCAAGGTGGTGAGGGAGGGGGTGGGGGAATCAGGGTGGTGGGCGATGAGGTGGGTGAGTCAGGGTGGGTGGGGGGATGGGGGAGTCAGGGTAGTGGGGATGGGATGGGAGAGTCAGGGTGTGTGGGGGGATGGGGAGTCAGGGTGGCGGGGGATGGGGGAGTCAGGGTGGGTGGGGGATGGGGGAGTTAGGGTGGTGGGAGATGGGATGGGAGAGTCAGGGTGTGTGGGGGGATGGGGAGTCAGGGTGGCGGGGGATGGGAGAGTCAGGGTGTGTGGGGGGATGGGGGAGTCAGGGTGGGTGGGGGATGGGGGAGTTAGGGTGGCGGGGGATGGGGGAGTCAGGGTGGGTGGGGGGATAGGGGAGTCAGGGTGGGTGGGGGATGGGGGAGTTAGGGTGGTGGGAGATGGGATGGGAGAGTCAGGGTGGGTGGGGGGATGGGGGAGTCAGGGTGGCGGGGGATGGGGGAGTCAGGGTGGGTGGGGGGATAGGGGAGTCAGGATGGGTGGGGGGATGGGGGAGTCAGGGTGGCGGGGGATGGGGGAGTCAGGGTGGGTGGGGGGATGGGGGAGTCAGGGTAGTGGGGATGGGATGGGAGAGTCAGGGTGTGTGGGGGGATGGGGAGTCAGGGTGGTGGGAGATGGGGTGGGGGTGTCAGGACGGTGGGGGGTGGGGTGGGGAGTCAGGGTGGTGGGGGGTGGGGTGGGGAGTCAGGGTGGTGGGGGGTGGGGTGGGGGTGTCAGGACGGTGGGAGATGGGGTGGGGGTGTCAGGACGGTGGGGGGTGGGGTGGGGAGTCAGGGTGGTGGGGGATGGGGTGGTTGGGTCAGGGTGGTGGGGGCTGGGATGGGGGGGGTCAGGGGGGTGGGGGAGTCAGGGTGGGGAGGATAGGGTGGGGGAGTCAGGGTGGTGGGAGATGGGGTGGGGTGTCAGGACGGTGGGGGGTGGGGTGGGGAGTCAGGGTGGTGGGAGATGGGGTGGGGGTGTCAGGACGGTGGGGGGTGGGGTGGGGAGTCAGGGTGGTGGGGGGTGGGGTGGGGAGTCAGGGGGTTTTGGAGGGGGAGGTGAGGGTTGGGGGAGGGGTGGGTGCTCACCGTGAAGCCCACCACAGTGGGATTGTCATGGACGGACTCCTTCCATTGGGTGTACTGCTGTGTGGGGAAGGCCCGTCCCTTCTGCCAGGCCAAGGCTGCAGCAAACTCAGAGCGGCCTCCCCTCACCATGGAAACCGACTTCTCTGCAGCTTCCAGAATCGAACCTCAACACAAAAGGAAGCAGAGGCTGCACCGTCACATGGTCCAAAGACCAGGAGGTACCTAAGGGCACTCCCAGACCCCATTCCCCAGAGTATCCCAGGCCCCATCCCCAGGGTATCCCAGGCCCCATCCCCAGAGTATCCCAGACCCCATTCCCCAGAGTATCCCAAGCCCCATCCCCCAGAGTATCCCAGGCCCCATCCCCAGGGTATCCCAGGCCCCATCCCCAGAGTATCCCAGGCCCATTCCCCAGAGTATCCCAGGCCCCATCTCCCAGAGTATCCCAGGACCCATTCCCCAGAGTATCCCAGGCCCCATCCCCAGGTATCCCAGGCCCATCCCCGGTGTATCCCAGGCCCCATGCCCCAGGGTATCCCAGGCCCATCCCTCAGGGTATCCCAGGCCCCATTCCCCAGTGGTATCCCAGGCCCCATCTCCAGGGTCTCCCAGGCCCCATTCCCCAGGGCATTCCAGGCCCCATCCCTGGGGTATCCCAGGCCCCATCCTCAGGGTATCCCAGGCCCCATCCTCAGGGTATCCCAGGCCCCATCCTTGGGGTATCCCAGGCCCCATCCCCGGGGTATCCCAGGCCCCATCCCCAGGGTATCCCAGGCCCCAGCCCCAGGGTATCCCAGGCCCCAACCCCGGTGTATCCCAGGCCCCATCCCCGGGGTATCCCAGGCCCCATCCCCGGGGTATCCCAGGTCCCATGCACGGAGTATCCTGAGTTCATGACCTACTGATTGTGAGAAAGTATTTCATTCTCTCAACTCTGCCTGAATGCTGACCTTTGACCCTTACCTTTGGTCTTCAGGGTCATACTGTTGTGTGTGCACCGTGTCCTTTTTTTTGTGACTTTGATAAATAACACCCGTACTTTTGTCTCTGTTGTGACGCACTCACGCATCTCGGCTTGTGTTAGACCTGTGCAGGACCAAAGAGCAAAGGTTAGGCCAATGTGTGATTCCTGAACCATGACCTCGTGATGTCCAGGTCACCCATCACAGACAGTCAGAACGAGAGAGATAGGAAGAGGGGAGGGAGGGAGAGAGAGAGAGAGAGAGAGTCTGAGGATTGGTGAATGGGTGGAGGTAGTAAGGAGCTGGAGACACACAGACACAGGAGGACCTCAGAAGGTAGCAACATCTAAATTAATTCCCAGCATCGACAGAAAAGTCTGAAAACACACAATTGAAATGAAACATCAGGATCTATCGAAGGGTCAGTTGGAAATAAAATTACTTGAATGAATGAGAACTGAAAAGAGAGATAGAAAGGTGACAGGTTCACAAGATACAGGGAGCAATATTAGGCCATTCGGCCCATCGAGTCTGCTCCACCATTCAATGGGATTGTGTCTGATCTGATCATCCTCAATCCCACTTTCCTGCCTTTCCCCCATCACCCTCGATCCCCTTCCTGATTAAAACTCTCTCTGTCTCAGCCTTGAATGACCCAGCCCCGACAGCCCTCAGGGGGAAAGACTCCCACAGATTCACTCCCCTCCGAGGGAAGACATTCCTCCTCATCCCTGTCTTCAATGGGTGAGCCCTTATTCTGAGATGATTCCCTCTGGTCCTAGTCTCTCCCTCACAAGGGGGAACAACCTTCCCACATCTCCCCCTGTCACATTCCCTGAGAATCCTGTACGTTTCAGTAAGGTCACCTCTCATCCTTCGAAACCCCAATGAGCACCGGCCCAACCTCCTCAACCCCCCCTCATAGAACACTCCCTCCATCCCCGGGATCAGTGAGGGAACCTTCCCCGCACTGACTCCGATGTCAATCTATCGTTCCTCAGATAAGGGATTTAAAATTGTTCACAGTATTCCAGCTGGAGTTTACCCCGTGCCTTGTATCATTTCAGCAGCACCTCCTGATGTTAACACTCCATTCCTCTTGGGAAAAGGGCCAATAAATCATGTGAGTTCCCTCTTACCCACTGAATATGGATGGTAGTTGGTTTTTTTTGAGATTCATCGATGTGCACTCAAATCCCCCTGATCCTTAGCTTTCTGCAGTCTTTCTCCATTTAAATAATATTCAGCTCCTCTACTCTTCCTGTCAAAGTACATAACCTCACAAGTCCCACATTACATTCCACAATCCCACTTCTCTATCCCTCTGCCGTCTCGATCTCATCCACACCACGTGTCTTCCTACCCAATCCACAAACGGTTATATACATCCACTTCCCTCATCCCAGTCATTAATATTTATTGTAAATCATTGTGGCCCCAGCACCGATCCCTGCGGCTCTCCCCTAGTTACAGATTGCCATTCTGAAAATGGACCCCTTACCCCAACCCTCTGTTTTCTATCAGTTAGCCAATCCTCTATCCATGTTAATATACTGTCCCCAACACCATGGGCTCTTATTAAGTTGCCTAATGTGTGGCACCTTATCAAACACCTTCTGAAAATCCAAATCTATTACACCCACTGCTCCCCCTTCATCTAGCCGGCTTGTTACCTCCTCAAAGAATTTGAGTAAATGTGTCAGGTGTGATTTCCCCTTTGTGAACCCAGGTTTGCCCAGAGTCTGTATTTCGAATTTTGGGATGCTTTTAATGTTTGCAGACTGAAGTGAAGCAGCAATTCAGTCCCTCCGCCCTCTCCTGGTTCCTCATTACTATTTCCCCAGCCTCAGACTCCCCAAGAGGCTTATGTTCACTTTAGCTTCTCTCTTCCCTTTTCTATGATCAAAGAAGCTCTTGCTGTCTGTCTTGATATTACTTACAATCTCCTCAAAGTTTATCTTCTCCCTCTTTATTCTTTCAGAGAGAAGGGAGAAGACAATTAGGAATAAGAAGGTTTCAACTGGAAAGGAGAAAAATATGAGACCAGCGACAGTGACTGTGTGATGGTGTTGTTTGTGATCAGGTCTGATCCCAGACTGAAGCCTGGCTCATCAGATCAGACTGTGATTTATTTTGATTCTAACGAGGTGGCCTGCTGCTGAAACGCAAACAGAAAACTTTTCAGATTTAGTTTTGACAATTAGACACAAATTAATGTCTCACGAGAAATGAAGATTAAATAGCGCGGATTGAATTATGAGACAAGTTGAGTTTTTCAAACACACAGTAAAATATAATCTTGTTAATCCCACAAACACTCCTCTGTAGATTCGAGAAACCCCCCCCCCCCACCTTGTACAGTACGCAAAAGTGCTGCATGTAGACAGCACAGACCAGAACAGAATCCTTCCTCTCATGCCTCAACAGGATTTCGAAGCTCCTTGGATGCTGCCTGAACTGCTGTGCTCTTCCAGCACCACTAATCCAGAAATAGGTTAACTCCGATGTCAACTCCCAATCTGCCCAGTTTAAGGAGACGACCCTGACTCTGACCCCTCACCCCCCTGTGGGAAGGCTGTCCCCCATTGGCCAGACTAAGGCCAGCAGACAGCCAATGAGAGACTTCCTGGCTTTGGGCCTGTGCTATGGAGCAAGGTGAGGCAGCAGAATTGGCTGAGGGCCACACGGTAACAAGACAGGGCAGGGGCACTGTGAGGACCCAGACACACTCAGAGGGAGTGGGTGCTGACACAGGGAGGGAAGATCCCAGAGATACAGCCCTGGGGTGGTCCCAGAGCTTGGGTGGGGGCCCACAGTGCACAGAGCACACAGTGCCCTTGCTGCAGCTACACTGAGAGTTCCCGCGGCAGCCTGAGGTACAGCATTGAAGGGCAGAGCGGCCTGTAAGTGGATGAGAGATGTATCATGAGGGTTCTTGCAGGACAATGTCCATGGACATGGGCAGTGTGAGGGCTGGTGCCCTGAGAGGTTGGCTCCTGGTGCCCAACAATGAGTTTGTTCAGGGTCTGTGCTGAGCTGAATCTGTCCGGTACCTGCTCGGGTCACCTTGTTGAGATTGAGTTAGTTTGGTGGGTTTGGGAAGATGGCAGGCTGAGTCTGAATGGGGAGAGTTGTGGCATTAACAAGCAATAATCCCCCTTCATTAGCAACTCAGTATTGCCTCTGCAGGGTCTCTCCTCAGTGGGGTTCCCACCTAGTTATACCATGGTCCCCAGTGAGATTCTGCCGTCTGTGATTCACACACTCTTTCTGAAGCAGCGATCTATCAAATATATGTCAGAGAACGAGGGACTCCCTGCAGTTATTTGTAGAAAAGCCATCGTGTTGGGTTTCTGACAGAGTGTAAATATCGAAGATTGTGGCTTGGTTTCCAGTTCAGGTGAATCTATGATTCAGAAGACACTGGGGCCTGACCTGAAAACAAGTTTAGGTTCGGGCCTCAGGGGAGTTCAGGGCAGTCCGTGGACCATTAATCTCCGCCTTTAGTCAGAGTCTCAGAGTTCAGTTTGTAACATTTCCTGCAGGTTATTAGACGCTGAACATGTCAGATTGGGAGGTGAGTTAAAGTCAGCAGAGGATGCATTGAGTTGTCTCCGTGTCCCATGTTGTGTGGAGTCTGGAGCCAGTGAAGTCAAACCCTGAAGGGTTGGGGGTAAAGGTGGTGGGTCATTCTCTGGACTCAAGACTCTGTCATGAACAGTGTCAGGAAATGGGTTGAAGCTGTGAAAGGATTGTTCTGACTGACTTTTGATTTAAATTGCTTGTTTCTGTTAAATATCTTTTTTTGGTCATAAACTTCTGTTTTGTTGGTAAAGGACACTTGCAGCCTCTTGTGAATATGCCCAAGTGACTAACAACCAGTACTGGTAATCTCTCAGTGATCTGACAGTGATCTACCTCATGAAGGTTCACTCTGGGATTGGACCCAACCCAGTTAGGACCATAACAGTGCATTTGGTCTTTTAGATGATGGTTTGACTGACAGTAGACATGATAACATCGGAAAGTTTCTCTTGGGACTATTTGGTGAATGCAGATCCATCCGTCTCTGGGAGTACATGGGAATCGGAACACAATTACCACAATTTAACCCCCACCGCAACCCCAACTGGTGAATATCTCAACATGACCCCTCTCCCCTCCCCCTGTACACACCATCCCCTCCCCCCACCCCCATCCCCATCCCCTCCCCCACCGCGTGGCCATGCTGGTGACCTGAGCTCTGCAGATTTGTCCGGTCGTATTGGTACATGACATCGTAAACTCCACCCGTCTTCCCCGAGCTGAAGTAGTGAGTTCCGAAATCCTGGAAGATGTGGCTGTACAGGGGGTAGTTATAGTCCAGGGGCAGATTGCTCACAGCTTCCAGGAAGGTATCCGAGGCGTGAAGATCCGTCTCCTTCATCCGGAATTCTGAGACTGCTATGGTCTTGTGAACGCGGACAAATGCAGAGTCCTGAACATGACCAGGAAACAGCGATTAGCTCTGGAAATGAGGAACCAGGAGACTGGGAAACCAGGAACCGGGAATCAGGAAACCGGGAAACTGGGATACCCGGAGCCGGGAAACTGGGAAACCAGGAACCGGGAATCAGGAAACCGGGAAACCGGGAAACTGGGAAACCAGGAACTGGGAAACTGGAAAACCAGGAACCGGGAATCAGGAAAACCAGGAAACTGGGAAACTGGGAAACTGGGAAACTTGGGAAACCAGGAACCGGGAAACTGGAAAACCAGGAAACTGGGAACCAGGAAACTGGCCAAGCTCATTCCTGCCCAGTCGGTCAGCAATATACACAGTAAACCCAGTTGTAGATCACAGTCCCCCCCATCAAACTCTCCCAGGACAGAGACAGCACAGGGTTAGATACAGAGTAAAGCTCCCTCTACACTGTCCCCGATCAAACACTCCCAGGACAGGGACAGCACAGGGTTAGATACAGAGTAAAGCTCCCTCTACACTGTCCCCCATCAAACACTCCCAGGACAGGGACAGCACAGGGTTAGATACAGAGTAAAGCTCCCTCTACACTGTCCCCCATCAAACACTCCCAGGACAGGGACAGCACAGGGTTAGATACAGAGTAAAGCTCCCTCTACACTGTCCACATCAAACACTCCCAGGACAGGGACAGCACAGGGTTAGATACAGAGTAAAGCTCCCTCTACACTGTCCACATCAAACACTCCCAGGACAGGGACAGCACAGGGTTAGATACAGAGTAAAGCTCCCTCTACACTGTCCCCATCAAACACTCCAGGACAGGGACAGCACAGGTTTAGATACAGAGTAAAGCTCCCTCTACACTGGAAAATGGGACTGTAACACGCCTGTTTAAGAAGGGAGGGAGGGAGACAGAAGACAGGACAGTTTGTCTGATATTGGGGTGGGGGGGGGGGTGGTTTGGTCATTGGTAACAGTTTAGAGTTCATTATTAAGGGTGAGATAGCGGAGTATTTGGAAGTGGATTGCAAAATAGACTGAGTCAGCACGGGCTTCATCAAGGGAAGGTCATGTCTGACAAACCTGTTAGAATTCTTTGAGCAGGTAGTGAGCAAGTTAGATGAAGGAGAGCCAGTGGGTGTGATGTACTTGGATTTCCAAAAGGCCACTGACAAGGTGCTGCACAAGAAGCTGCTACATAAGGTAAGTGCCCATGGAGGGCAAGGTAGTGCCATGGAGAGAGGGTTGGCTGACTGGCAGGGGACAGAGGGAAGGGATGGGGGTCTTTTTCAAGATGGCAGCCAGGGACTAGTGGAGCTCTGTAGGGGTCAGTGTTGGGACCACAACTACTCACGTTACACATTAGTGACCTGGATGAAGGAACTGAGGGAGTTCTCACTAAGTTTGCCGATGACACGAAGCCAGGTGGAGGGACAGGTCGTGTTGAGGAAGCAGGGAGGCTGCAGAGGGACTTGGACAGACTGGGAGAGTGAGCAAACAAGTGGCAGATGGAATACAATGTGGGAGAGTGGGAGGTGATACACTTTGGGAGGAGGAATAGAGGCAGAGACTATTATCTAAACAGGAAAAGGCTTCGGAAACCTGAAACACAAAGGGGTTTGGGATTCCTCGTTCAGGATTCCCTTCAGGTTCACATGCAGGTTCAGTTGGCAGTTAGGAAGGTAAATGTAATGTTAGCTTTCATTTCCAGAGGGTTAGAATCCAAGAGCAGGGATATAGTGCTGAGACTGTGTAAGGCTGTGGTCAGACTGCATTTGGAATATTGTGAGCAGTTTTGGGTCCTGTATCTAAGGAAGGATGTGCTGACATTGGAGGGGGCCCAGGGAGGTTTTACAAGAATGACCCCGGGGATGAAGGGCTTGGCATCTGAGGAGTGGGGGAGGAATCTGGGTCTGCACTCGATGAGAAGGATGACGGGGGGATCTGATTGGAACGTCCCAAATACTGAGAGGCCTACATTGTGTATACATGGAGAAGTAGGAGAGACCAGGACCCAAGGGCACAGCCTCAGGGTGAGGGGATGACCCTTTAGAACTGGGATGAGGAGGAACTTCTTCAGCCAGAGGGTGGGGAATCTGTGGGACTCATTGCTGCAGAGAGTGAGTTATTGAGTGTATTGAAGACAGCGATAAATTGGTCCTTGCCTAATAAGGGGATCGACGGTTACAGGGGGAGAAGGCAGTAACCGTGTCCAAGTCACACAGAAGCACCTCCGTGCTCACAGCCCCCCCCCCCCACGCCCCCCCCCACCCCAATCCCAGCCTAGGGTCCGGGGCTCCTGCCTCACCTTCAGCCAGTCCCCTATTGACATGGAGCCTGTCTGTGTGTCACTCCGGGTGTGTGTGAGCATGAGTGGGTGTGTGTGTGAGTGTGAGCGTGAGTGTGTGAGTGTGAGTTTGTGTGTGTGGCTGTGTGAGAGAGTGTGTGTGAGAGTGAGAGTATGTGTGAATGTGAGTGTGTGTGAGAGTGTGTCTGTGAGTGTGAGTGCGTGTGTGAGTTTGTGTGTGTGTGAACGTGTGTGCGTTTGTGTGTGTGTGATTGTGCATGAGCATGTTTGTGTGTGTGAGTGTGTGTTAAAGTGTGAGAGTGTGAGTGTGTGTGTGAGTGTGAGTGTGTGTGAGAGAGTGTGTGTGAGAGTGTGAGTGTGTGAGTGTGAGAGTGTGAGTGTGTGTGTGAATGTGTGTGAGTGTGAGTGTGTGTGTGTGAGTGTGTGTGTGAAAGTGTGAGTGTGTGTGTCTGAGTGTGTGAGAGCGTGTGTGTGTAAGTGTGATGTGTGTGTGAGAGGGTTAGTATGTGAGTGTGTGTTTGAGTGTGAGTGTGTGAGTGTGTGTGTGTCTTTGTGAAAGTGTGAGTGTGTCTGTGTCTGAGTGTGTGAGAGAGTGTGAGTGTGTGAGTGAGTGTGTGTGTGAGCGTGTGAGTGTGAGAGTGTGCATGTGTGTGTGAGAGAGTGTGAGTGTGTGTGAGTGTGAGTGTGAGAGATTGTGAGTGAGATTGTGTTGTGAGTAAGTGTGAGAGTGTATCTGTGAGTGTGTGTCTGAGTGTGTGTGAGTATGAGTGTGTCTGAGAGTGGGTGTGTGAGTGTGTGTGTGTGTGTGTGAGAGTGTGTGTGAGAGTGTATGCATGTGAGTGTGTGTGAGTTTGTGTGTGTGAGTGTGTGTGTGTGGGTTTGTGTGTGTGAGTGTGTGTGTGTGGGTATGTTGTGAGAGTGTGAGTATGTGTGAGTGAGTTTATGTGTGTGAGTGTGGGTGTGTGAGAGTGTGTTTGTGAGTGTGTGTGCGGGTATGTGTGTGTGAGTGTGTGTGAGAGTGTGAGTGTGTGTGAGTATGTGGGGTTTATGCATGTGTGAGTGTGTGTGTATGTGAGTGTGTGTGAGTATGGGCGTGTCTGAGAGTGTGTTGTGAATGAGTTTGAGTGTGTGTGAGTGTGTGTGTGAGAATGTGTGTGAGAGTGTATGGGTGAGTGTGTATGTGTGAGAGTGTGAGTGTGTGTGAGAGTGTGTGAGAGTATGTGTGTGAGTGTGTGTGTGTGAGTGTGATTGTGTGTGTGTGTGAAAGTGTGTGACTGTGTTGTGTGAGTGTGTGTGAGTGTTTGTGTGTGCATGTGTTTGAGCGTGTGTGAGTGTGAGTGTGTTTGTGTGAGTGTGTGAGTGCGTGTGTGTGATTGTGTATGTGAGTGTGTGTGTGTGTGAGAGTGTGTGTGAGTTTGTGAGTGTGGGAGAGTGTATGTGAGTGTGTGTGTGTGAGAGTGTGTGTGGGTTTGTGTGTGTGAGTGTGTGAGAGTGTGTGTGAGTGTGTGAGTGTGAGTGTGTGAGTATGTTGTGAGAGTGTGAGTATGTGTATGTGAGTTTATGTGAGTGAGTGTGGGTGTGTGAGAGTGTGTTTGTGAATGTGTGTGGGTATATGTGTGTGTGAGTGTCTGTGTGTGTGTGTGTGGGAGTGTGTATGTGAGTGTGTGTGTGTGTGAGAGTGTGTGTGAGTTTGTGTGTGTGATTGTGGGAGAGTGTATGTGAGTGTGTGTGTGTGAGAGAGAGTGTGTGTATGTGAGTGTGTGTGAGTGTGTGAGAGTGTGTGTGAGTGTGTGAGTGTGAGTGTGTGAGTATGTTGTGAGAGTGTGAGTGTGAGTGTGTGAGTTTATGTGTGTGAGTGTGGGTGTGTGGGAGTGTGTTTGTGTGAGTGTGTGAGTGCGTGTGTGTGATTGTGTATGTGAGTGTGTGTGTGTGTGAGGGTGTGTGTGAGTTTGTGTGTGTGAGTGTGGGAGAGTGTATGTGAGTGTGTGTGTGTGTGAGAGTGTGTGTGAGTTTGTGTGTGTGAGTGTGGGAGAGTGTATGTGAGTGTGTGTGTGTGAGAGTGTGTGTGAGTTTGTGTGTGTGAGTGTGTGAGAGTGTGTGTGAGTGTGAGTGTGTGAGTATGTTGTGAGAGTGTGAGTATGTGTATGTGAGTTTATGTGTGTGAGTGTGGGTGTGTGAGAGTGTGTTTGTGAGTGTGTGTGGGTATATGTGTGTGTGAGTGTCAGTGTGTGTGTGAGTGTGGGAGTGTGTATGTGTGTGTGTGTGTGTGAGAGAGTGTGTGTGAGTGTGGGAGAGTGTATGTGTGTGTGTGTGTGTGAGAGTGTGTGTGAGTGTGTGAGTGTGAGTGTGTGAGTATGTTGTGAGAGTGTGAGTATGTGTGTGTGAGTTTATGTGTGTGAGTGTGGGTGTGTGGGAGTGTGTTTGTGAGTGTGTGTGGGTATATGTGTGTGTGAGTGTCAGTGTGTGTGAGAGTGTGAGTGTGGGTGTTTATGTGTGTGTGAGTGTGTGTGTATGTGAGTGTGTGTGAGTATGAATGTGTCTGAGAGTGTGTTGTCAGTGAGTGTGAGTGTGTGTGAGTGTGTGTGTGTGTGTGAGATTGTGTGTTTGAGTGAGTGTGAGAGTGTGTGTGAGAATGTGTGTGAGAGTGAGTATGTGAGTGTGTGTGTGCAAGAGTGTGAGAGTGTGTGTGTGAGTGTGTGTGTGTGAGTGTGAAAGTGTGTGTGAGAATGTGAGTGTGTGTGAGTGCGAGTGTGTGTGTGTGTGAGTGTGTGTGTGAGTGTCTGTGTGTGATTGTGTGAGTGTCTTAGTGAGTGTGTCTGTGAGTGAGAGTATGAGAGTGTGGGTGAGTGTGAATATGTGTGTGAGTGTGTGTGAGTGTGAGTGTGTGTGTGTGAGTGTGAGTGTGAATGTGTGTGAGAGTGTGAGTGTCTGTGTGTGATTGTGTGAGTGTGTGTGTTAGTGAGGGTGTGTCAGTGTGAGATTGTGTAAGTGTGAATGTTTGTGTGAGTGTGAGTGTGTGAATGTGAGTGTGTGTGTGTGTGAGTGTGTGTGTGAATGTGTGAGTGTGTTGAGTGTGTGTGTGTGTGAGTATGGGAGAGTGTATGTGAGTGTGTGTGTGTGTGTCTGTGTGTGATTGTGTGAGTGTCTTAGTGAGTGTGTCTGTGAGTGAGAGTATGAGAGTGTGTGTGAGTGTGAATGTGTGTGTGAGTGTGAGTGTGAGAGTGTGACAGTTTGAGTGTGAGTATGTGTGTGAGTGTGTGTGTGAGACTGTGAGTGTCTGTGTGTGATTGTGTGAGTGTGTGTGTTAGTGAGTGTGTGTGAGTGTGAGATTGTGTAAGTGTGAATGTTTGTGTGAGTGTGAGTGTGTGAATGTGAGTGTGTGTGTGAGTGTGAGTGTGTGTGTGAGAGTGTGTGTGTGTGAGAGTGTGAGGGTGTGTGTGTTTGTGAGTGTGTGTGCGTGTGAGTGTGTGTGAGAGTGAGTGTGTGTGAGTGTGTGTGTGAGTGTGTGTGTGTGAGTATGTGAGTGTGTGTGTGTGTGAATGTGTGAGTGTGTGTGTGAGTGTGTGTGAGTTTGTGTGTGTGAGTGTGTGAGAGTGTGTGTGAGTGTGTGAGTGTGAAAGTGTGAGTGTGTGAGTTTGTGTGTGTGAGTGTGTGTGTGAGTGTGTGTGTGGGTATGTTGTGAGAGTGTGAGTATGTGTGAGTGAGTTTATGTGTGTGAGTGTGGGTGTGTGAGAGTGTGTTTGTGAGTGTGTGTGTGGGTATGTGTGTGTGAGTGTGAGTGTGTGTGAGAGTGTGAGTGTGTGGGGTTTATGCATGTGTGAGTGTGTGTGTATGTGAGTGTGTGTGAGTATGAGCGTGTCTGAGAGTGTGTTGTGAATGAGTGTGAGTGTGTGTGATTGTGTGTGTGTGAGAGTGTATGGGTGAGTGTGTATGTGTGAGAGTGTGAGTGTGTGTGAGAGTGTGTGAGAGTATGTGTGTGAGTGTGTGAGTGTGATTGTGTGTGTGTGTGAAAGTGTGTGACTGTGTGTGTGAGTGTTTGTGTGTGCATGTGTTTGAGCGTGTGTGAGTGTGTTTGTGTGAGTGTGTGAGTGCGTGTGTGTGATTGTGTGTGTGAGTGTGTGTGTTTGAGTGTTTGAATGTGTGAGTGAGAGAGTGGGTGTGTGAGTGTATGTGTGAGTGTGGGAGAGTGTATGTGAGTGTGTGTGTGTGAGAGTGTGTGTGGGAGTGTGTGTGTGAGTGTGTGAGAGTGTGTGTGAGTGTGTGAGTGTGAGTGTGTGAGTATGTTGTGAGAGTGTGAGTATGTGTATGTGAGTTTATGTGTGTGAGTGTGGGTGTGTGAGAGTGTGTTTGTGAGTGTGTGTGGGTATATGTGTGTGTGAGTGTCAGTGTGTGTGTGAGTGTGGGAGAGTGTATGTGAGTGTGTGTGTGTGTGTGAGAGTGTGTGTGAGTTTGTGTGTGTGATTGTGGGAGAGTGTATGTGAGTGTGTGTGTGTGTGAGAGAGTGTGTGTGTGTGAGTGTGTGTGTGTGTGTGAGTGTGTGTGTGTGTGAGTGTGAGTGTGTGAGTATGTTGTGAGAGTGTGAGTATGTGTGTATGAGTTTATGTGTGTGAGTGTGGGTGTGTGGGAGTGTGTTTGTGAGTGTGTGTGGGTATATGTGTGTGTGAGTGTCAGTGTGTGTGAGAGTGTGAGTGTGTGTGAGTGTGGGGGTTTATGTGTGTGAGTGATGTGTATGTGAGTGTGTGTGAGTATGAGTGTGTCTGAGAGTGTGTTGTCAGTGAGTGTGTGTGTGTGTGTGTGTGTGAGTGTGTGTGTGTGTGTTTGAGTGAGTGTGAGAGTGTGTGTGAGAATGTGTGTGAGAGTGAGTATGTGAGTGTGTGTGTGCAAGAGTGTGAGAGTGTGTGTGTGAGAATTTGTGTGTGAGTGTGAAAGTGTGTGTGAGAATGTGAATGTGTGTGTGAGTGCGTGTGTGTGTGTGTGTGTGTGTGTGAGTGTCTGTGTGTGATTGTGTGAGTGTCTTAGTGAGTGTGTCTGTGAGTGAGAGTATGAGAGTGTGTGTGAGTGTGTGAGTGTGAGTGTGTGTGTGAGTGTGAGTGTGTGAGTGTGAGTGTGTGTGTCTGTGTGTGATTGTGTGAGTGTGTGTGTTAGTGAGTGTGTGTGAGTGTGAGATTGTGTAAGTGTGAATGTTTGTGTGAGTGTGTGAATGTGAGTGTGTGTGTGTGAGTGAGTGTGTGTGTGAGAGTGTGAGTGTCTGTGTGTGAGTGTGTGTGTGAATGTGTGAGTGTGTGAGTGTGTGTGTGAGTGTGGGAGAGTGTATGTGAGTGTGTGTGTGTGAGAGAGTGTGTGTGAGTATGTGAGTGTGTGTGTGTGTGAGTGTGTGTGTGAATGTGTGAGTGTGTAAGTGTGTGTGTGAGTGTGGGAGAGAGTATGTGAGTGTGTGTGTGTGTGTGAGTTTGTGTGTGTGAGTGTGTGAGAGTGTGTGTGAGTGTGTGAGTATGTTGTGAGAGTGTGAGTATGTGTGTGTGAGTTTATGTGTGTGAGTGTGGGTGTGTGGGTGTGTTTGTGAGTGTGTGTGGGTATATGTGTGTGTGAGTGTCAGTGTGAGTGTGTGTGAGTGTGTGTGCTTGAGTGTTTGAATGTGTGAGTGAGAGAGTGGGTGTGTGAGTGTATGTGTGAGTGTGGGAGAGTGTATGTGAGTGTGTGTGTGTGTGAGGGTGTGTGTGAGTGTGGGAGAGTGTGTGGGAGAGTGTGTGTGAGTTTGTGTGTGTGAGTGTGTGAGAGTGTGTGTGAGTGTGTGAGTGTGAGTGTGTGAGTATGTTGTGAGAGTGTGAGTATGTGTATGTGAGTTTATGTGTGTGAGTGTGGGTGTGTGAGAGTGTGTTTGTGAGTGTGTGTGGGTATATGTGTGTGTGAGTGTCAGTGTGTGTGTGAGTGTGGGAGAGTGTATGTGAGTGTGTGTGTGTGTGTGTGAGAGTGTGTGTGAGTTTGTGTGTGTGAGTGTGGGAGAGTGTATGTGAGTGTGTGTGTGTGTGAGAGAGTGTGTGTGAGTGTGTGAGTGTGAGTGTGTGAGTATGTTGTGAGTATGTGTGTGTGAGTGTGGGTGTGTGGGAGTGTGTTTGTGAGTGTGTGTGGGTATATGTGTGTGTGAGTGTCAGTGTGTGTGAGAGTGTGAGTGTGTGTGAGTGTGGGGGTTTATGTGTGTGTGAGTGTGTGTGTATGTGAGTGTGTGTGTATGTGAATGTGTGTGAGTATGAGTGTGTCTGAGAGTGTGTTGTCAGTGAGTGTGAGTGTGTGTGAGTGTGTGTGAGTGTGTGTGTGTGAGAGTGTGTGTTTGAGTGAGTGTGAGAGTGTGTGTGAGAATGTGTGTGAGAGTGAGTATGTGAGTGTGTGTGTGCAAGAGTGTGAGAGTGTGTGTGTGAGCGTGTGTGTGTGAGTGTGAAAGTGTGTGTGAGAATGTGAGTGTGTGTGAGTGCGAGTGTGTGTGTGTGTGAGTGTGTGTGAGTGTCTGTGTGTGATTGTGTGAGTGTCTTAGTGAGTGTGTCTGTGAGTGAGAGTATGAGAGTGTGTGTGAGTGTGAATGTGTGTGTGAGTGTGAGTGTGTGTGTGTGAGTGTGAGTGTGAATGTGTGTGTGAGAGTGTGAGTGTCTGTGTGTGATTGTGTGAGTGTGTGTGTTAGTGAGGGTGTGTCAGTGTGAGATTGTGTAAGTGTGAATGTTTGTGTGAGTGTGAGTGTGTGAATGTGAGTGTGTGTGTGTGAGTGTGTGTGTGAGAGTGTGTGTGTGAGTGTGTGTGTGAGTATGTGAGTGAATGTGTGAGTGTGTGAGCGTGTGTGTGTGAGTGTGTGAGTGTGTGTGTGTGAGTATGTGAGTGTGTGTGTGAGTGTGTGTGTGTGAGTATGTGAGTGTGTGTGTGAGTGTGTGTGTGAATGTGTGAGTGTGTGAGTGTGTGTGTGTGAGTGTGGGAGAGTGTATGTGAGTGTGTGTGTGTGAGAGAGTGTGTGTGTGTGTGAGTGTGAGTGTGTGAGTATGTTGTGAGAGTGTGAGTATGTGTGTGTGAGTTTATGTGTGTGAGTGTGTGAATGTGAGTGTGTTTGTGAGTGTGTGTGGGTATATGTGTGTGTGAGTGTCAGTGTGTGTGAGTGTGGGGGTTTATGTGTGTTTGAGTGTGTGTGTATGTGAGTGTGTGTGAGTATGAGTGTGTCTGAGAGTGTGTTGTCAGTGAGTGTGAGTGTGTGTGTGAGTGTGTGTGAGAGTGTGTGTTTTAGTGAGTGTAAGAGTGTGTGTGAGAATGTGTGTGAGAGTGAGTATGTGAGTGTGTGTGAGTGTGTGTGTGCAAGAGTGTGTGTGTGAGCGTGTGTGTGTGAGTGTGAGAGTGTGTGAGTGTGTGTGAGAATGTGAGTGTGTGTGTGAGTGTGTGAGTGCGTACAGCCACAGTCATGTACATTGTTAATGATGTTGATGAACGTTGAGGCCTGTGTCCCAGGCCGAGCCTGTCTCTATGGTAACTGGCCTCTGAATTCACTGATGGAAGAGCATTGAGTTTACCTTCTGCCTCGAAGCCTTGATCACTTCATTGAAGCTGCTCTTGCGGCTGGTTTTCCTGGATTTGCTGTGTCCAAACAGGATCGGGATATTGAAGGAGCTCCTGGAGTTCCCGTATTGACTCGAGGAATGGGACACACTCGACTTGTATTCCGAGGCATCTGAGTAGAACTGACTCGTCACATCATCCTCCAAATTGGTCAGCTGGAACCGAAAACCGATCCATCAGCCACAATCTCCTGATCCAATCCCCCCCGGATCTAAACAGATCCCAATCCAATCTCCTGGGATCTCCACACTTCCCAATCCCATCCTCTGGGTCTACCCAGATCCCAATCCCAATTCACCCAGATCTCCCAAAATCCTGACACAATCACCCAAAATCTCAACAAATTCAGATTCAATCTCTCAGGATCCCTGCAGATCCCAATCCAATTTCCTGGGATCTCTGATGGTCCTGCTCCAATTCCACAGAATTTCTCACAGATCCTGATCCAATCCCTTGGGATCTCTCCACACCCTGATCCAATCCTCTGGGATCTCCCCAGATCCTGATACAATCCCCTGGGATCTGGCCAGATCCGAATTCGAAACCTCTGGCTCTCCCAGATCCTAATTCAACTCCCTGGGAACTTCCCAGACCCCGCTGTAATCCCTCAGGATCTCTCTAGACCCTAATGCAGTCGCTCAGAATCTCCCTAAATCCTGCTCCAATACTTTGGGATCTCCCCAGATCCTGTTCCAGTCCTTTGGGATCTTCCCTGCTCCAGTTCCTTCACACAATCACAGAATTGTTACACTGTGGAAGGAGGCCATTCAGCCCATAGTGCCTGTAGTGACTGTCCCAATTAGCTAGTGCTGGTCTGCGGCTTTATTCCCCAGGACCTCGCACACCTTCTCTATCCAAACCAGAAAATGGGACTAGAATATTCAGATGGTAGTGTTTGATTGGTGTGGGCTCGATGGGCTGAAGGACCTTTTTCTGTGCTAGTAATCTCGAGGACCTTTCCATTTAATATGGGTCTCGTTGTCTTGATCGGGGGCAATACAGGCATCATGGTTGGTCAGATAAGGGCTCTCTCAAAGTGCAGTGGTAGTGTCCTTACCTCTGGATCAGAGGGTTCAAGTCCCAGGGATCCCAGAGGTGTGTCACACCAGGCCCCAGTTGGGAAAGGAATCAATTCTCCCCCTTACCACGACTCTGGGCCCCAATCACCCAATGTCATGGTGATACCCTCAGGTTTATTGGGGTGGGGAGGGAGGGAGGTGGGGTGGGGGGGGGGGGGGGAAGCCACATTTAGGGGCAGGTTCCTGGGGAGGTTCCAGGGGCTGGTAGGGGTCTCAGTACCTCCAAGGTGATGTTCTCCAGGTTACTGGCCATTCGGTAGAGTTTCTTGGTGATGGGACTCCTGATGGTGCTGCACTGCCCATCGTAGTAGGTGTTATTGAGGACTTCACCAGCCAGCTCCCCGGCGAGGGCATTGTACCTACCGAGGGCAAATCAGGGCAATCAGGAGGGGGGCAACAGGTACCTCCAGACAGCACACAGCCCAATCCACTCCCCAACTCCCCACACACCCCCCCGCCACACACACACACCAACACACACACACACACCAACACACACACACACACCCACGCACACACACACACCAACACACACGCACACACCAACACACACACACACACACCAACACACACACACACACCAACACACACACACACACCCACGCACACACACACACACACCAACACACACACACACACCAACACACACGCACACACCAACACACACACACACACACCAACACACACACACACACCAACACACACACACACACCAACACACACACACACACACACACACCAACACACACCAACACACACGCACACACCAACACACACACACACACACCAACACACACACACACACCAACACACACACACACCAACACACACACACACACCAACACACACGCACACACCAACACACACACACACACACCAACACACACACACACACCAACACACACACACACACCAACACACACACACACACACACACACACCAACACACACCAACACACACACACACACATATACACACACCCCCCCCACACACACACCCACACACACACACACCCACACACACACACACCCACACACACAGCAACACACACACACACACCAACACACACACACACACCAACACACACACACACACACACACACCAACACACACCAACACACACACACACACACATATACACACACCCCCCCCACACACACACCCACACACACACACACCCACACACACAGCAACACACCCACCCACCCACCCACACACACCCCCCTCCCACACTCCCCCCGCCCCCCCTCCCCATGCCCCCACCCCGTTCTTACCCGCTGCCCATCAGCTGTCCTCCCGGGATGTCCTCGATGAGCCGGGGACACGGAGGGTCCTTCCTGGGGCAGCTCTCCTCATCGGAGCCGTCCCCACAGTCGTGTTCCCCGTTACACCTCAACCTCCGGGGGATACAGCGTCCTGAACCCCCCCCCCCCACACACACACACATGGGGAGGGAGAGGGTACGAGGTGGGTATGAGGGATTGGAGGGGAAGAAGGGTGGGATGTGGGTGGGGGAAGGGTGAGGAGGGGGTAGGGCCCATGTGGGGGAGTGGGGGGGGGGTAGAAGAGTATTAGATGTGTGTGAGTGACCAGGCACTGGGCTGGGGTCAGGGTGTTGCTGTGGGCTCTGGGTCATTGTCTCTGATCACTCTCTCACTGCAATGTGTGCGATTGGTCCCCACGGTGAAGCCACTGTGGTCGAATTGCCTGGTGGCAACACCAATCCAGGCTCTGGGGCGGCACCAAGTGGGTCATTGGATCCTCAGAGAGGGGACGGTCTCCCTGTCATTCACCCCCCTCACCCCTCACCCCTCACCCCTCACCCCAAGCTGCTCCCATCACTCTCCCTCTGAGATTCACTCCCTCTCCCTCACTCCCTCTCCCTCACTCCCTCTCACTCATTCCCTCTCTTTCACTCCCTGTCCCTCACTCCCTGTCCCTCACTCCCTCTCTCTCACTCCCTCTCTCTCACTCCCTCTCTCTCACTCCCTGTCCCTCACTCCCTCTCTCTCACTCCCTGTCCCTCAC
Source organism: Chiloscyllium punctatum (assembly GCF_047496795.1). Taxonomy (NCBI): domain Eukaryota; kingdom Metazoa; phylum Chordata; class Chondrichthyes; order Orectolobiformes; family Hemiscylliidae; genus Chiloscyllium; species Chiloscyllium punctatum. The sequence goes on from NC_092740.1 coordinate 5,414,276, forward strand.
TCCCTCTCACTCATTCCCTCTCTCTCACTCTCTCTCCCTCACTCCCTGTCCCTCACTCCCTCTCTCTCACTCCCTCACACTCACTCCCTGTCTCTCACTCCCTGTCCCTCACTCGCTCTCCCTCACTCCCTGTCCCTCACTCCCTCTCTCTCACTCCCTGTCCCTCACTCCCTCTCACTCATTCCCTCTCTCTCACTCCCTGTCCCTCACTCTCTCTCCCTCACTCCGTCTCCCTCACTCCCTGTCCCTCACTCCCTGTCCCTCACTCCCTCTCACTCACTCCCTCTCACTCACTCCCTGTCTCCCTCACTCCCTCTCCCTTACTCCTCTCCCTCACTCCCTCTCACTCACTCCCTGTCACTCACTCCCTCTCCCTCACTCCCTGTCCCTCACTCCCTCTCACTCATTCCCTCTCTCTCACTCTCTCTCCCTCTCCCTCACTCCCTGTCACTCACTCCCTCTCCCTCACTCTGTCTCCCTCACTCCCTGTCCCTCACTCCCTCTCCCTCACTCTGTCTCCCTCACTCCCTGTCACTCACTCCCTCTCCCTCACTCTGTCTCCCTCACTCCCTGTCCCTCACTCCCTCTCCCTCACTCCGTCTCCCTCACTCCCTCTCACTCACTCCCTGTCCCTCACTCCCTCTCCCTCACTCTGTCTCCCTCACTCCCTGTCCATCACTCCCTCTCCCTCACTCCCTCTCCCTCACTCTCTCTCACTCACTCCCTCTCTCTCACTCTCTCTCCCTCACTCCCTCTCCCTCACTCCCTGTCACTCACTCCCTCTCCCTCACTCCCTGTCCCTCACTCCCTCTCACTCATTCCCTCTCTCTCACTCTCTCTCCCTCACTCCCTCTCCCTCACTCCCTGTCACTCACTCCCTCTCCCTCACTCTGTCTCCCTCACTCCCTCTCTCTCACTCTCTCTCCCTCACTCCCTCTCCCTCACTCCCTGTCACTCACTCCCTCTCCCTCACTCTGTCTCCCTCACTCCCTGTCCCTCACTCCCTCTCCCTCACTCTGTCTCCCTCACTCCCTGTCACTCACTCCCTCTCCCTCACTCTGTCTCCCTCACTCCCTGTCCCTCACTCCCTCTCCCTCACTCCGTCTCCCTCACTCCCTCTCACTCACTCCCTGTCCCTCACTCCCTCTCCCTCACTCTGTCTCCCTCACTCCCTGTCCGTCACTCCCTCTCCCTCACTCCCTCTCCCTCACTCTCTCTCTCTCACTCCCTCTCCCTCACTCTGTCTCCCTCACTCCCTGTAAATCACTCCCTCTCACTCACTCCCTGTCTCCCTCACTCCCTCTCCCTCACTCTGTCTCCCTCACTCCCTGTCCCCCACTCCCTGTCCCTCACTCCCTCTCCCTCACTCTGTCTCCCTCACTCCGTCTCCCTCACTCCCTCTCACTCACTCCCTCTCACTCACTCCCTGTCCCTCACTCCCTCTCCCTCACTCCCTCTCTCTCACTCCCTCTCCCTTACGCCCTCTCCCTCACTCCCTGTCCCTCACTCCGTCTCCCTCACTTCCTGTCCCTCACTCCCTGTCCCTCACTCCCTCTCACTGACTCCCTCTCACTTACTCCCTCTCCCTCACTCCCTGACCCTCACTCTCTGTCTCCCTCACTCCCTGTCTCCCTCATTCCCTCTCCCTCACTCCCTGTCTCCCTCACTCCCTCTCACTCACTCCCTCTCCCTTACTCCCTCTCCCTCACTCCACTTTATCCCTCACTCCCTCTCCCTCACCTCTCCCTGAGACTCTGGAGCCTTGAGTTTATTCCCATTGGAATGACTGGCTGGGCCCAGTATTTACTCCCCATCACTAATTACCCAGAGGGCAGTGAAGAGTCACCCACATTGCTGTGGGTCTGGAGTCACATGTAGGACAGACCAGGTAAGGGTGGCTGAGTCCTTCCCTAAAGAGGTCTCACCCTTCCCCTGACCCTTAGCCCAACCTTCACCTCCCCACCCTCTACCTCATCCACTGCCACTCTGACCTGTGCTGAAGGTGAGGCTGGTCTGCATTGAGGGTCACCCCCCTCCCCCCCACAGCTGCAGCACCCACCCGGTTGGGTGAGGAGATATTGGGGTGTCTGGGTGATGGGCTGTTTCACTGGGTGGTGTACGGGGTGTCTGAATAAACACCATAAGTGAGTGTTTAACCCTGTCTCAGGGAGACTCCTCCCTGATTGTAACCTTTCTGTCTTTACAACCAACACAACTCGATGAACGCATTGGCAAGACATAAAGGATTGAGGATTAATGAATAAACATCCGAAACAATAAAGGGGGGCATCTTTATAAAACTTTGGTGAGGCTCTATCTGGTGCATAACTCTGTGCTCCGGACTTCAGGAAGGAGGTGAGAGAGGCCGGGACCAGACTCCTCAGAGCAGGGAGAGTTGTGAACATCGGGATGGGGTTTTTCTGTTGCAGTAAAGTACAGAGGAGCTGATTCCTGTGACACAATGTTCGGGAAGGAGAGGGACACGGATTTCTGGGCATTGGCAAAAGAAGCAGGAGGGGGTTAAGGGGGGTGTTTTTAAGGGTGTGGCCTGGAGTGCACTGGCTGAGAGGGCAGGGCAAGACATTTCAACACCTCCCGCGTCAGGCATTGGGTAGGACAGGAATGAAAGGTCATTGTGACGGAGTCAAACCTCTGTCTTGCTCTATTCTGGACCGTTCACAAAAATAATAACAACACATAAAGTGACAACATGAGACACAGAATCAGAGGAAAGTGTCTTCCAGGGTTGACACCTGACTTTGCTTATCCCTGAAGAGATAGGAGAGGTCTTGAACAAGTACTTCTCTTCAGTATTTACGAACGAGAGGGACCGTATTGTTGAAGAGGAGAGTGTGAAACGGACTGTTAAGCTAGAAGAGATACCTGTTAGGAAGGAAGATGTGTTGGACATTTTGAACAACTTGAGGATAGACAAGTCCCCCGGGCCTGACGGGATATATCCTAGGATTATGTGGGAAGCAAGAGAGGAAATTGCAGTACCGTTGGCAATGATCTTCTCGTCTTCACTGGCAACAGGGGTGGTACCAGGGGACTGGAGAGTAGCGAATGTTGTGCCCCTGTTCAAAAAAGGGAATAGGGATAACCCCGGGAATTACAGGCCAGTTAGTCTTACTTCTGTGGTAGGCAAAGTAATGGAAAAGGTACTGAGGGATAGGATTTACGAGTATCTGGAAAGACACTGCTTGATTAGGGACAGCCAGCACGGATTTGTGAAGGGTAGGTCTTGCCTTACAAGTCTTATTGAATTCTTCAAGGAGGTGACCAAGCATGTGGATGAGGGTAGAGCAGTGGATGTAGTGTACATGGATTTTAGTAAGGCATTTGATAAGGTTCCCCATGGTAGGCTTATGCGGAAAGTCAGGAGGCATGGGATAGAGGGAAATTTGGCCAATTGGATAGAAAACTGGCTAACCGGTCGAAGGCAGAGAGTGGTGGTAGATGGTAAATATTCAGCCTGGAGCCCAGTTACAAGTGGAGTTCCGCAGGGATCAGTTCTGGGTCCTCTGCTGTTTGTAATTTTTATTAATGACTTAGATGAGGGAGTCGAAGGGTGGGTCAGTAAATTTGCAGATGATACGAAGATAGGTGGAGTTGTGGACAGTGAGGAGGGCTGTTGTCGGCTGCAGAGGGACTTAGATATGATGCAGAGCTGGGCTGAGGAGTGGCAGATGGAGTTCAACCCTGCCAAGTGTGAGGTTGTCCATTTTGGAAGAACAAATAAGAATGCGGAATACAGGGTTAATGGTAGGGTTCTTAGTCAGGTGGAGGAACAGAGGGATCTTGGGGTCTATGTACATAGATCTTTGAAGGTTGCCACTCAGGTGGATAGAGTTTGTAAGAAGGCCTATGGTGTATTATCGTTCATTAGCAGAGGGATTGAATTCAAGAGTCGTGAAGTGATATTGCAGCTGTACAGGACTTTGGTTAGGCCACAGTTGGAGTACTGTGTGCAGTTCTGGTCGCCTCACTTTAGGAAAGATGTGGAAGCTTTGGAGAGGGTGCAGAGAAGATTTACCAGGATGTTGCCTGGAATGGAGAGTAGGTCGTACGAGGATAGGTTGAGAGTTCTCGGCCTTTTCTCGTTGGAACGGCGAAGGATGAGGGGTGACTTGATAGAGGTTTATAAGATGATCAGAGGAATAGATAGAGTAGACAGTCAGAAACTTTTTCCCCCGGTACAACAGAGTGTTACAAGGGGACATAAATTTAAGGTGAAGGGTGGAAGGTATAGGGGAGATGTCAGGGGTGGGTTCTTTACCCAGAGAGTGGTGGGGGCATGGAATGCGCTGCCCGAGGGAGTGGTAGAGCCAGAATCATTGGCGACCTTTAAGCGGCATTTGGATAGGTACATGGATGGGTGCTTAAGCTAGGATAGAAGTTCGGCACAACATCGTGGGCCGAAGGGCCTGTTCTGTGCTGTATTGTTCTATGTTCTATGTTCTATGTTCTATGATGTTCTGACAAGACATTTACCAAACCTGGATGCAATCATCTGTCCCAAAGGGGTCCCACCCTGGGCTCAGCGTCCTACTGTCTCACTCTCTCGGTGTTCAGCACCATGTACAACTCCTCAGATACTGAAGCAATCCGTGCTCAAATGCAACAAGATCTGGACAAAATATCCGGGCCTGGGCTGACAGGTCACAAATAACATTTGGGCCACACAAGGCTGAGGCAATCACCTTCACCAATAAGAGATGCTTTGGCGTTCAATGGTGTTACCATCACTGAATCCCCCACCCCCACCATCAACATCCTGGGAGTTATCATTGACCAGAAACTCAACTGGACTCACCACATAAACACAGTGGCTCCAAGAACTGGTCTGAGACTGGGAATACTGCAGCAAGTAACTCCCCTCCTGACTCCCCAAAGCCTGTCCACCATCTACAAGGCACAAGTCAGGAGTGTGATGGAATACTCCCCACTTGCCCCTGGATGGGGGCAGCTCCAACAACACTCAAGAAGCTCGACACCATCCAGGACAAAGCAGCCGCTTGATTGGCACCACACCCACAAACATCCCCTCCCTCCCCCACCGACGCTCAGGAGCAGCAGTGTGTACTCTCTACAAGATGCACTGCAGAAATTCTCCAAAGATCCTCAGGCAGCACCTTCCAAACCCACCATCACTTCCATCTAGAAGGACAAGGGCAGCAGATACATGGGAACACCACCCCCTGCAAGTTCCCCTCCAAGCCCCTCCCCATCCTGACTTGGGAATATATCGCCGTTCCTTCAGTGTCCCGGGGTCAGAATCCTGGAATTCCCTCCCTCAGGGCATTGTGGGTCACCCTACAGCACATGGACTGCAGTGGGTCAAGAAGGCAGCTCACCCCCACCTTCTCAAGGGGGGCAACAAGGGACGGGTGATAAATACTGGGCCCAGCCAGTGGCCCCCACATCCCACAAGTGAATTTTAAAAATCTACTACTTGTGTCTAATGCAAACCTCCCTTCACTGTTCAGTATAGTCACTGAGGTTCCAATAGGTCCACAATATTTGTCTCATCATCGACCTCACAAACACAGTCTGAGCCATCTCTTCACCTTCTGATGCTGACATTGGGTGTATCAGAGCCATCCTGAGGATATGACTGCCCTGACCGACCTATTGTGCAAACTCATGAAAGGTCCTGAGGCAGTCAGTCTAGCTCCAGAAAAGGGGCCCATTCCACCTCAGATTTCCCTCCAAAGGTAAATGTTATCAGAGAGTTTTGAGAAGATTTGTAGTTCAGGTTGAGGTTTTGGATGTAGGTTTGCTCGCTGAGCTGGAAGGTTCATTTCCAGACGTTGTGTCACCCTGCTAGGTAACATCTTCAGTGAGCCTCAGACAAAGCAGTGGACATGATTCCTGCTTTCTATTTAAATGCTTGGGGTTCTTTGGGTTGGTGATGTCATTTCCTGTGGTGATGTCGTTTCCTGTTCTTTTTCTCAGGGATTGGTAGATGAGGTCTAACTCAATGTGGTTGTTGATAGAGTTCCGGTTGGAATGCCATGCCTCGAGGAATTCTGGTGTGTCTCTCTGTTTGGCTTGTCCTTGGATGGATGTGTTGTCCCAGTCGAAGGGGTGTCCTTCCTCATCCGTATGTGAGGATACTAGTGAGAGAGGGTCATGTCGTATTGTGGTTAGTTGGTGTTCATGTATCCTGGTGCCACGCGAGGACTGCACAAAACACTACATAGGACAAACAGGAAGACAGCTAACGATCCGCATCCATGAACACCAACTAGCCACGAAATGAGAATTCCTGGAAGCATGGCATTCCAACCAGAACTCTACCAACAAACACATCGAGTTGGACCTCATCTACCACCCCCTGAGAAAAGGAACAGGATATGACATCACCACAGGATATGACAACATCAACCCAAGGAACCCCAACCATATAAATAGAAAGCAGGAACCATGTATAACCTGAGGCCCACTGAAGATATTACCCAGTGTGGTGACGAAATGAGCCTTCCAGCTCACTGAGCAAACCTACATCCAGAAGGTTCTAACATTGTCCCAGGAACAGACGGTAAGATCACTGGCCTGGAGTTACTTGTTTTTTTTGTAAGTAAAGGTGTTACATTGAGAGATTTCCAATCCTCACGGACTTGTTCAGAATCTGAGGATTTCTGAAAGATTACCCTCAGTGGATCCACCATCTCCTCACCTACTCCCTCGAATATCTGAGGGGTGGACCTCATCAGGACATCTCTGGCTTTATTCCCAAAGCTGAAGCCATTCCACTCCAACAATGCCACCCCACCACCCTTGCTTCTCACACAGTCTCACTGTTGGTCCCACTGGTATTCTTGTGAAGGGTCCTGATGAGTGCCAGACAAAACCCTTTACTGGTTTTAGCTGGGGGATTGCCTCTTTCCAAGAGGCTGCACAGAGATGATGGGCTGAAGGGCGTCAGTGTGTGAGCAGGGAGTCAGAAAGCCGTGTTACCGTTATCACAGTGGAACTTCTTGCCGCAGTCGGTCTGTTGGATGTTACAGAGTCTGTCGGGTAAACACGGTCTGTTACTGTCCATCTCAGTTTGTTCACATCTCCCTCCAAACTCAGCCGGCTTCAGCAGGGCCCTGCAACGGAACTGAACATCCCGGGGGCCAGGCCGGGAAGGACACTCACTGCCCAGTCAGCCATTCGGCCCATCGCCCTGCACCCTCCCCGTCACCCTCCACCCTCCCCGTCACCCTCCACACTCCCCGTCACCCTGCACCCTCCCCGTCACCCTCCACCCTCCCCATCGCCCTGCACCCTCCCCGTCACCCTCCACACTCTCCCTCACCCTCCACCCTCCCCGTCACCCTGCACCCTCCCCGTCACCCTGCACCCTCCCCGTCACCCTGCACCCTCCCCGTCACCCTCCACCCTCCCCGTCACCCTCCCCGTCACCCTCCACCCTCCCCATCGCCCTCCACCCTCCCCGTCACCCTCCACCCTCCCCGTCACCCTCCACCCTCACCGTCACCCTGCACCCTCCCCGTCACCCTCCACCCTCCCCGTCACCCTCCACACTCCCCATCGCCCTCCACCCTCACCGTCACCCTCCACCCTCCCCCTCACCCTCCACACTCCCCGTCACCCTCCACCCTCCCCGTCACCCTGCACCCTCCCCGTCACCCTCCACCCTCCCCGTCACCCTCCACCCTCACCGTCACCCTCCACCCTCCCCGTCACCCTCCCCGTCACCCTCCCCACACCCTCCACACTCCCCATCGCCCTCCACCCTCCCCGTCACCCTCCACCCTCACCGTCACCCTCCACCCTCCCCCTCACCCTCCACACTCCCCGTCACCCTCCACCCTCCCCGTCACCCTGCACCCTCCCCGTCACCCTCCACCCTCCCCGTCACCCTCCACCCTCACCGTCACCCTCCACCCTCCCCGTCACCCTCCCCACACCCTCCACACTCCCCATCGCCCTCCACCCTCCCCGTCACCCTCCACCCTCACCGTCACCCTCCACCCTCCCCGTCACCCTCCCCGTCACCCTCCACCCTCCCCGTCACCCTCCACCCTCCCCATCGCCCTCCACCCTCCCCGTCACCCTCCACCCTCCCCATCGCCCTCCACCCTCACCGTCACCCTCCACCCTCCCCGTCACCCTCCACCCTCCCCGTCACCCTCCACCCTCACCGTCACCCTGCACCCTCCCCGTCACCCTCCACCCTCCCCGTCACCCTCCACCCTCCCCATCGCCCTCCACCCTCACCGTCACCCTCCACCCTCCCCGTCACCCTCCACCCTCCCCGTCACCCTCCACCCTCCCCACACCCTGCACCCTCCCCGTCACCCTCCACCCTCCCCGTCACCCTCCACCCGCCCCGTCACCCTCCACACTCCCATCGCCCTCCACCCTCACCGTCACCCTCCACCCTCCCCCTCACCCTCCACCCTCCCCCTCACCCTCCACCCTCCCCCTCACCCTCCACACTCCCCGTCACCCTGCACCCTCCCCGTCACCCTCCCCGTCACCCTCCACCCTCCCCCTCACCCTCCACCCTCCCCCTCACCCTCCACACTCCCCGTCACCCTGCACCCTCCCCGTCACCCTCCACCCTCCCCGTCACCCTCCACCCTCACCGTCACCCTCCACCCTCCCCCTCACCCTCCCCGTCACCCTCCCCACACCCTCCACACTCCCCATCGCCCTCCACCCTCCCCGTCACCCTCCACCCTCACCGTCACCCTCCACCCTCCCCGTCACCCTCCCCGTCACCCTCCACCCTCCCCATCGCCCTCCACCCTCCCCGTCACCCTCCACCCTCCCCATCGCCCTCCACCCTCCCCCTCACCCTCCACCCTCACCGTCACCCTCCACCCTCCCCGTCACCCTCCACCCTCCCCATCGCCCTCCACCCTCCCCGTCACCCTCCACCCTCCCCGTCACCCTCCACCCTCCCC
>NC_092740.1:5423299-5448299 GCF_047496795.1 Chiloscyllium punctatum
CTCCCGTCTCCCACACTCCATCCCCACCCCGTCTCCCACACTCCATCCCCACCCTTGTCTCCCAAACCCCATCCCCAACCCGTCTCCCACACCCCATCCCCACCCCCGTCTCCCACACCCCATCCCCACCCCCGTCTCCCACACCCCATCCCCACACCCGTCTCCCACACTCCATCCCCACCCCCGTCTCCCAAACCCCATCCCCAACCCGTCTCCCACACCCCATCCCCACCCCCCGTCTCCCACACCCCATCCCCACCCCCGTCTCCCAAACCTCATCCCCTCCCCCATCTCCCACACCCCATCCCCTCCCCCGTCTCCCACACCCCATCCCCAACCCGTCTCCCACACCCCATCCCCACCCCCGTCTCCCACACCCCATCCCCACCCCCGTCTCCCACACCCCATCCCCACACCCGTCTCCCACACTCCATCCCCACCCCGTCTCCCACACTCCATCCCCACCCTTGTCTCCCAAACCCCATCCCCAACCCGTCTCCCACACCCCATCCCCACCCCCGTCTCCCACACCCCATCCCCACACCCGTCTCCCACACTCCATCCCCACCCCCGTCTCCCAAACCCCATCCCCAACCCGTCTCCCACACCCCATCCCCACCCCCGTCTCCCACACCCCATCCCCACCCCCGTCTCCCAAACCTCATCCCCTCCCCCATCTCCCACACCCCATCCCCTCCCCCGTCTCCCACACCCCATCCTTACCCTGTCTCCCACACTCCATACCCTCCCCCGTCCCCCACACCCCATCCCCACCCCCGTCTCCCAAACCCCATCCCCTCCCTCGTCTCCCATCCCCGTCTCCCACACCCCATCCCCTCCCCTGTCTCCCACACCCCATCCCTTCCCCCGTCTCCCACACTCCATCCCCTCCCCTGTCTCCCATACCCCAACCCCTCCCCTGTCTCCCACACTCCATCCCTCCCCCGTCTCCCAAACCCCATCCCCAACCCCGTCTCCCAAACCCCATCCCCTCCCCCGTCTCCCACACCCCATCCCCTCTCCCATCTCGCACACCCCATCCCCAACCCGTCTCCCAAACCCCAGCCCCAACCCCGTATCCCAAACCCCATCCCCTCCCCCGTCTCCCACACCCCATCCCCTCTCCCATCTCGCACACCCCATCCCCAACCCATCTCCCAAACCCCAGCCCCAACCCGTATCCCAAACCCCATCCCCAACCCCGTCTCCCAAACCCCATCCCCTCCCCCGTCTCCCACACCCCATCCCCTCCCCCGTCTCCCAAACCCCATCCCCACCCCCGTCTCCCACACCCCATCCCCACCCCCGTCTCCCACACCCCATCCCCTCTCCCGTCTCCCACATCCCATCCCCTCTCCCGTCTCCCAAACCCCATCCCCACCCCCGTCTCCCACACCCCATCCCCTCCCCCGTCTCCCACACCCCATCCACTCCCCCATCTCCCACACCCCAACCCCACCCCCGTCTCCCAAACCCCATCCCCAACCCGTCTCACACACCCCATCCCCTCCCCCGTCTCCCACATCCCATTCCCTCCCCCATCTCCCACACCCCATCCCCTCCCCCGTCTCCCACATCCCATCCCCTCCCCCATCTCCCACACCCCATCCCCACCCCCCGTCTCCCACACCCCATCCCCACCCCCCGTCTCCCACACCCCATCCCCAACCCCCCGTCTCCCACAATCCATCCCACCCCCCGTCTCCCACACCCATCCCCACCCCCCGTCTCCCACACTCCATCCCACCCCCCGTCTCCCACACTCCATCCCCACCCCCCGTCTCCCACACCCCATCCCCTCCCCCGTCTCCCACACCCATCCCCATCCCCGTCTCCCACACTCCATCCCCTCCCCCGTCTCCCACACCCCATCCCCACCCCCCGTCTCCCACACCCATCCCCACCCCCCGTCTCCCACACTCCATCCCACCCCCCCGTCTCCCACACCCATCCCCACCCCCCGTCTCCCACACTCCATCCCACCCCCCGTCTCCCACACTCCATCCCCACCCCCCGTCTCCCACACCCCATCCCCTCCCCCGTCTCCCACACCCATCCCCATCCCCGTCTCCCACACTCCATCCCCTCCCCCGTCTCCCACACCCCATCCCCACCCCCCGTCTCCCACACCCATCCCCACCCCTCGTCTCCCACACTCCATCCCCTCCCCCATCTCCAAAACCCCATCCCCTCCCCTGCCTCCCACACCCCATCCCCTCCCCCGTCTCCCACACCCGTCTCCCACACCCCATCCCCTCCCCCGTCTCCCATCCCCGTCTCCCACACCTGATCCCCTCTCCCGCCTCGCACACCCCATCCCCTCCCCCATCTCCCACACCCCATCCCCTCCCCCATCTCCCACACCCCACCCCCTCCCTATATCCCACACCCCATCCCCTCCCCTGTCTCCCATCCCCGTCTCCCACACCCCATCCCCCACCCTGTCTCCCACACCCCATCCCCTCCCCCGTCTCCCACACCCCATCTCCTCCCCCATCTCCCACACCCCATCCCCTCCACCATCTCCCACACCCCATCCTCTCCCCCATCTCCCACACCCCATCCCCTCCACCATCTCCCACACCCCATCCCCTCCCCTGTCTCCCATCCCCGTCTCCCACACCCCATCCCCCACCCTGTCTCCCACACCCCATCCCCTCCCCCATCCCCTCTCCCGTCTCCCACACCCCATCCCCTCCCCCATCCACTCCTCCGTCTCCTTCACCCCATCTCCTCACTCCCCATAAACAGTAATAAACTCACCAACTTTAAGGGCATTTAAATGGTGATTGGACAGGCATCTGGCCGTACATGGAATAGTGGAGGTTAGATGGGCTTCACATTGGTATGACAGGGCGGCGCAACATTGAGGGCCGAAGGGCCTGTACTGAGCTGTACTGTTCACTGTTCTATGTTCCTCAGCTTTCTGACCCATAACCCCTCAGGACAGGGAGGCAGAGCCTGGATAAAAGTCAGGAGGTTTTGTGGTAACTGTAGTCAGGACTCAGCTAGAATACGTGAGCAGTTTGAGGTCCCTTATCTCAGGAACGATAGATTGGCATCAGAGTCAATCCAGGGGAGGTTCCCTCACTGATCCTGGGGATGGAGGGAGTGTTCTATGAGGGGAGGTTGAGGAGGTTGGGCCGGTGCTCATTGGGGTTTCGAAGGATGAGAGGTGACCTTACTGAAACGTACAGGATTCTCAGGGGATGTGACAGGGGGAGATGTGGGAAGGTTGTTCCCCCTTGTGAGGGAGAGACTAGGACCAGAGGGAATCGTCTCAGAATAAGGGCTCACCCATTGAAGACAGGGATGAGGAGGAATGTCTTCCCTCGGAGGGGAGTGAATCTGTGGGTGTCTTTCCCCCTGAGGGCTGTTGGGGCTGGGTTGTGTTTAACAAGAGACAATCTAACCACTACCCCTGGATGGTGTTACCATGACCGAATCCCCCAGTGTCAACATCCTGGAGATTACCTGGATCACAAACACAACTGGACTCACAATATAAACATGGTGGCTACAAGAGCAGGTCAGAGGCTAGGAAGACTGCAGTGTTATGAAGTTGTGTGCATGTACTATACCTTTAAGAGAGAGTGAATGCTGTTTTGAATTGAGAGATTACAAGCATCTGTGTATATGACTAGATGGCAGTCCCACAGTGTACTGGAAAATTGAAAATATGTAAGATTTGGCTGTGAAATTGATACCTAAGTTTTGGTTGCTGTTTTGACACCAATTTAAATTTAACCAATCAGATTAAGTTATGCCCCAGGATACTAAAAGCTATTTGAGTTTGAGTTTATTGTTTTGCCAACATTGAACCGATGAGATGATCGGATGTTGGGGTTATAAAAAAGGCAAAAGTGAGGACGGCAGATGCTGGAGATTAGAGTCACAATTAGAGTGGTGCTGGAAATGCAAAGCAGGTCAGGCAGCATCCGAGGAGCAGGAAAATCACCGTTTCCAGCAGGAGACCTTCATCGGGACATTCCTCGGATGCTGCCTGACCTGCCTGAGCACTTCCAGCAACACTCTAATCATGACTTATAAAAAAAGGCAGGTATTTTGAAAGTCAAACAGAGCAACTGTCACCAACACAGATTCAAGAAATTAGGAAACACTTTCTATCATGTGAACAGATTCACTGTAAAAATAAAGATGACGACCCAGGGAGCTCTCTAGCTGGAAGGAGAAGGTGACAACGGCTGTGTGGTTTTGAAATTAAATTGACATAATTTTAATAAGTGTTTTATTGGAACAGCATTTTATTATAGAGTTGGAGGCAGATTGTAAGCAGTTCAGAGAAAGGGAGGTGTAGAGTTGTGAATAGTTGTTGTTTAATGTTCACTTTTAGAGTTAAAGAATAAATTGATGTTATTTTCTTTAAATAGTGGAGATTGGGAGTTCTCTGACACTCATTTTTTAACAGATTACGAGGTGAGGTGAACTTTTCTGCATGTTTGGTTTAATTAACAAAGGGGTTCACCACCGTGTCATAACAGTTTTGGAGCTCAGGTCTGTGACTTGGACAGATTTGGGATATGAAAGATCCCAGCAGATTTAAACACTTGCAGCTTAGTGTCCTCGATCTGGAAATGAAACTTAGCTGAGACCATTTGTTTAATTTTGGTTATTGGGTTAAATTAAAAGTGAGGGAAATGGCTCTTAAGATTGCTAACGAGGTTCTGGGGTTTGAAGATGATTCCCAAATTTGCCAAAAAAGTTTAGAAAGACAGAGGAAGGACATACTTTTAGAATTAGTGAACAGGTTAGAATTGGGCTCAACCAGGGACAAAGGGAATACTGAAATTGTAATGGAGTTGGTCAGAGAAACAGACAAGTGCAGTCGAGTTAGAAAAACTTCAATTGAGATTGAGGCCAATGGAGTTAGAAGGTAAAGAAAAGGAAAGAAGAGAGAGAAGAGAGAGAGAGAGAGAGAGAGAAAACAGAGAGGGAGAGAGAGAGAGAAAACAGAGAGGGAGAGAGAGAGAGAAAACAGAGAGGGAGAGAGAGAGAGAGAGAAAACAGAGAGGGAGAGAGAGAAAACAGAGAGAGAGAGAAAACAGAGAGAGAGAGAGAAAAAACAGAGAGGGAGAGAGAGAAAACAGAGAGAGAGAGAAAACAGAGAGAGAGAGAAAACAGAGAGAGAGAGAGAGAGAGAAAACAGAGAGAGAGAGAGAAAACAGAGAGAGAGAGAGAGAAAACAGAGAGGGAGTGAGAGAGAAAACAGAGAGGGAGAGAGAGAGAGAGAGAAAACAGAGAGGGAGAGAGAGAGAGAAAACAGAGAGGGAGAGAGAGAGAAAACAGAGAGGGAGAGAGAGAGAGAGAGAGAAAACAGAGAGAGAGAGAGAAAACAGAGAGGGAGAGAGAGAGAGAGAGAGAAAACAGAGAGGGAGAGAGAGAGAGAGAGAAAACAGAGAGAGAGAGAGAGAAAACAGAGAGGGAGAGAGAGAGAGAGAAAACAGAGAGAGAGAGAGAACAGAGAGGGAGAGAGAGAGAGAGAGAAAACAGAGAGAGAGAGAGAAAAAAAACAGAGAGAGAGAGAGAAAACAGAGAGGGAGAGAGAGAGAGAGAGAGAGAGAGAGAAAACAGAGAGAGAGAGAGAGAAAACAGAGAGGGAGAGAGAGAGAGAGAAAACAGAGAGAGAGAGAGAGAACAGAGAGGGAGAGAGAGAGAGAGAGAGAGAGAAAACAGAGAGAGAGAGAAAAAACAGAGAGGGAGAGAGAGAGAGAGAGAGAGAAAACAGAGAGAGAGAGAAAAAACAGAGAGGGAGAGAGAGAGAGAGAAAACAGAGAGAGAGAGAGAAAAAAAACAGAGAGAGAGAGAGAAACAGAGAGGGAGAGAGAGAGAGAAAAAACAGAGAGGGGAGAAGGTTCTTAGCTGAACAAACAGAAAGAGAGAGAGAATTTGAACTTGAAAGTTGCGAATGAGTCAGGAAAGTCAAGTTAACAGGATGAGAGATGAAGGTAACGATATATACAATTATGTGTTAAACATTGCCACATTTTGATGAGAAAGATATCGAAGCCTTCTTTATTTCATGTGACAAATTGGCTTGACAGATGGAGTGGTCAGAGAACTTGTGGGGTGATGCTCGTTCAGACTAAGCTGCTGGGCAGACCTCGTGAGGTATTTACAGTGTTGTCAGACGAGGGGTCAAGAGGTTATGAAGATGTCAAACAGGCTATTTTGAGTGTCTATGAATTGGTACCAGAAGCGTATAGACAGTGGTTCAGAAACAAAGAAGGAATCAGGTCAGATTTATGTTGTGTTTGAAAGAATTAAACATTTTCATTTTGTTAGATGGGTGCGCACCTGAGAAATAGATAAGACCAATGAGGCTGTGAGAGAGATTATTCTGTTGGAGATGTTTAAAAACTCACTTCCAGAGATGGTAAGAATTCACGTGGAGGAACAGAAAGTTAAAGAAATGAGAAGAGCAGCAGAGATGGCAGATGAATATACATTGGTGCGTAAGGTGAAGTTTAGCTTCTGACAGGATTTTCATCCTGTGAGGGATAGAAATTGGGAGTAGGGGAGATCCTACAGTACAAAACAAAGAGTAGAGCACATTGGGGAACAGTTTACCACAGGTGAAAACAGAAACCCAAGGGAGTGGAAAAGAGATGAAAGGCCTCAGGTGTTTTCACTGTAATGGAGTGGGACACAGAAACTCA
Source organism: Chiloscyllium punctatum (assembly GCF_047496795.1). Lineage (NCBI taxonomy): Eukaryota > Metazoa > Chordata > Chondrichthyes > Orectolobiformes > Hemiscylliidae > Chiloscyllium > Chiloscyllium punctatum. The sequence goes on from NC_092740.1 coordinate 5,429,977, forward strand.
CTATGCCGATGGTTTAGAAGGGCACCGGGAAAAGGTGTTTTCACTGCCAGAGGGTGGGACACGTAAAGTCACAGTGCTGGGGTTAAAGAAAGGCATTGTGGGAAAATATGTGGTAAGAGATGCTAGGCAATGGGATTACTGAAAGTAGTAAAGGAAACCCCAAGAAATGTAGAGGGACTGCAGGAGAGTGCACAGCCTCGGCAGGGACTGGGTATTGGGTTAGTGCCCCAACTCTATAAAGACCTTCACATCTGTCGGTAAGGTTTACTCATGAAGAACAGGGGGGAGAAGGGACACAATTTTGAGAGATACGGGAGATAATCAGTCTTTAATAGTAAGAGGTGAAAGTATTTGCACTCTTTCTGACGTGTTACCCGAGAGAGTGGTAATTTGTGGAATAGACAGACAGAAATTTCCCTTGTGTAAGATCAGGTTGGAATGCCAACTCAAGACTGGGGAAGGAACAGTGGAGAGTGAGTGGACAGAGTGTCAGTTTCAGGAATTCAGTTTGTTCTTAGGAACAATTTAGCAGGATCCAAGATGGGAGTGACGCCCTTTGTTGTGGAGAAGCCAAAGTAATACCAGGGAACTGAGGAGTTAAAAGACAAATATCCTGGAGATTTTCCAGAATGTGTAGTAACAAGATCCCACTATCATAAATCACAGCAAGAAGCAAAACCTAAAGACAAAGACGAAGGAGTTGAGGTTTAGTTAGTCGACACCAGAGGCAGAGGGTCAGGCAGAAGTGTTTAGTCCTGAAAGGCTCATGGACTTACAACAGAAAGACAAGACAATAAATGGTATAGATATTGATGCATATTCAGAAAAGGAATCAGAATGTAGTGCCCAGGGTTATTGTTTTAAAGGTAGAATCCTAAGACGGAAATGGAGACCACGGCAGGTTAGTGGAGAGGAGAAATGGGCAGAAGTGCACCAGATTGTGTTGCTGGTAGCATTCAGACAGGAAATATTATAGCTAGTACTTGAATTACCAGTGGGAGGTCATCTAGGTGTGAGGAAGACTCAGACTGAGGTATAAAAGCATTTCTATTGGCCTGGACTGCACAAGCACGTTGTTAAATTTGCTGTACATGTCATACATGCCAGATGGTAGGTAAGCCACAGGCAGTAATAAAACCAGCCCCTTTAAATAACTTGTGAACTTGGTCTTTATTTTACTGGAATGTACAGACTCCATGTCATATAGATGGTGAAGTTCCAATATAAGCTGTACCAGCATGAAAGGAAGAGCTAACAGCAATTTATTTTGGTATATCCTTTGCTGAAAGTTGGTTAATCGAAGTGGCCTCTGGGTTTCGGTGCCGTGAACTGTGCACTCCCCCTCACTCTGTGATGGGACAGTCGGGTGTCCTCATGGCACAGGGTCCTGGGGATTTTCCTCAGGGCCTGTACACATCCGAAAGTTAACCTTCTTGCATTTCATCGCTCCCAGCATGCAAAGGCTGACATTTCTCTCAACAGAACCTAAGACGACACAATAATCCTTCGGATCTCCCTTCGGGCATTGATTGGGCAGGAGACATCGGCACCTCGACTCTGAGGGAAAGGCAAAGAGACGGTCAGTGTTAGACCCTGACCGGAGGATGAAGCCAAGGTAAAAACAATGACTGCAGATGCTGAAAACTTCAACGCTGCTCGTTGGATGCTGCCTGAACTGCTGTGCTCTTCCAGCACCACTAATCCAGTAGGAGGATGAAGCCGACAACCCCACCTGTACTCAACCCAAGATCGATCATTCCATCAAACGTGGCTCACAGTGGGTTACGCTAACCTCAGTCTGCAGGTAAGGGGTTCAAGTCCAGTTTGAGTACCTTCAGCGGTGTACCGACGGAGTGCTGCACTGTCAGAGATGAGGGCTTTTCCCATTTGATAATAACGAGAGGGCCTCGTCTCTACTCTCGGGTTCGGCTGTTTGGTGAGAGTCCGGGGAGTTCTCCCTGGGCTCTCGCTGCCTCCAGTCAGCGTTAGAAATAAAGACTGTCCGTCAAAATTATTTGACAGTGAAACTTGGTGAGTGCCCCGTGGGAGGTTCTCACTTCACAGAGTCACAGAGTCAGTTTATTTTGGTCTATGCTTTGCTGGAGTATATAAGTGGCCTCTGGTTTCGGTGCTGTGAGCTGTGCACCCCCCCTTGCTCTGTGATGGATCAGAGGCACAGTCTGGTGGCCTCATCGCACATGGAGCAGACACAGGCCACTCAGCCCATCATGTCTGCGCTAGCCTCGTCAAAGGAACGTCATTTCCTGACGCCAATCGCCTGCCTTTTCCCTACTTCTGTCCAAATAACCATCCAGTTCCCTCCTGAACCTGCCCCCGTCACATTTCCAGAGAATGCATTCCAAACCCGAACCGCTCACCGGGCAAAAAGTGCAATTTCTCACGTCACTTCTGTTTCTTTGGCCCCTCAGTTTAAATCCATGTCCTCGCGTTCTCCTTTAACAAGTGGGGACAGCTTCTCCCAATCTACTCTGTCTTCTGAGGTTCAGATCCCCTGTCAGCTGCCTTCCCTCCAGGAGAACAAGGAGCCAGTAACCAGCCATGGAGAGGGTAAGGCCCATAAGGGACACAGGCAGTTAATTGCATGCAGAGCTGGAAGATGGAAGGGAGGTTTGAGAGATGTCAGAGAGTTTGGGGACAGCTAAAGGGGTAACATTATTCCAGAAGGGACCAAGGGGTCAACCAGGATAATACAGACCGGTGAGGATAACATCAGTGGTGGGGAAACTATTGGACAAAGTTCTGAAGGATAGAACTAATCTCAGGAGAGTTACCATGGCTTTGTCAAGGGGAGGGTAGGATGTTGACAAGGTCCCACATGGGAGACACGTTAAGATGGGATCCAGGGCAGTTTGGAAAATGCAATTTAAAATAGGATGAGTGGCAGGAAGCAGAGATTGATGGTTAAAGAGTGTTTTGGTGACTGAAATCTTGTACAAGTTCCCCATCACCTCCTCGCTCTTGTACTCTCTGCCCCTATTAATAAAGCTGAGGACATTGTGTGCTTTATTCCCTGCTCTCTCCATCTGTCCTGCCCCCTTCAATGATCTGTGCACATACACACCCAGCTCCCCCTGCCCCCCCCTTTAGAATTGTACCCCCTTTTTTATATTGTCTCTCAGTGTTCTTCCAACCAAAGAGCATCACCTCACACTTCTCTGCATTGACCCTCATCTGCCACCTATCCACCCCCTCCACCGACTTGTCAGTGTCCTCTTGGAGTTCCACACAACTCCCCCTCACAGTTTACAATCCTTCCAGGTTCAGTGTCAGCTACAAACATGGAGATTTTCCCCTGCACAGCAAGATCCCGATCATTAATACTGATCAGGAAAAGTCAGGGTCCCAATACCACCCCCTGGGGAACTCCAGGACAAACCCTCCTCCAGCCTGAACAATATCCATTGACCATTCCTCTCTGTTCCCTTTCACTCGGCCAGTTTTGTATCCACGTTGCTGCTGTCCCTTTTATTCCATCATCTAGAACTTTCCTCACAAGTGTTTTGGGTGGCACTGTACCAAACACCTTCCTGAAATCCATGTGAACCACATCAACAGCATTACCCCCATCGAGTCTCTCTGTTATCTCTTCAAAAACTCCAGAAAATTATTTGAACATAATTTCCCCTTTAGAAATCCATATTGACTCTTCCCAATTCTCTCCACCTTTTCCATGTAACGACTGTTTCTTGACATTTCCACAACACAGGGATGAAACTAACTGCTCTGTAATTACTGGGTTTATCCTCACAATCCTTCTTTAACAATGCTGGAATGTTTTCAATTCCCCAGTCTCTGGGGAACATTGTGACCCAACCCCTCACTTCCTCGGATACCTCTTGTCCAGTCTCGGTGCCTTTGTTAGCTCCAGTGCCAACAATCTCCCCAAGTCTTTGTCCTCGTTGATTGTGATCTCTTTTATCGACTGGCTTTTCTCTTCTGTCATTGTGATTTGGGTAGTATGTACAGGTGATCGATCACACCCTCAGTCCGTGCAGAGATCCACGCGGCCCCCCCACTGGTGACCAGGTCAGGGAAACCACAAGGTCCTTTAATGAACACAGCAACAGGAGGAGGCCATTCAGCCCCTCTAGCCTGTTCTATGAGATCGTGGCTGCCCTGTAAGCCTAACTCCATATTCCTGCCTTTGGCCCATCTCCGCGAAATACATTTGTTTAACAAAACTCGATCTCTCGCAGGTTGAAATGTAACTACTGATCTGGTGTGCATTTATGGGGGAGAATTCCAAACCTCCCCCAGTCTGTGTGTGTCGAATGGGGAAGGGGCTCTCATCCTAAACACAGTCGAGTTACCTGCAGCATGGCAAGTGAGTTCACCTCACTCAGTGTGACGTTAACAGAGACGCTCGGAGGAGTGAGGATGGAGGGTCTGCTCAGAGACTCGGCGCTGCTCTCCCACCAAGGGAGCGTGACCTGACGGTATTCCACATGGGGGTGTCACTGTGGGTACGGGCCCAACACTCTGTGAGTAGTGAGGGTGACCATCAAACTGTCACAGCACAGAAACATCCAAACCAGGAGCAGCAGGAGGCCATTCAGCCCCTCCACCATTCAGTATGATCATGGCTGATCATTGAGCCCAGTCCCCTGTTCCTCCTTTCCCTCCAGCCCGAAGAGCTAGAGGTTTGTTCAGGAGGAGGCCATTAAACCCCATGGCATTGTGGGTACCGCGCTGTGCCACTGACAGTATGGATGAGCCACAGGGTTCCCCACCCTGCTGACCCAGGTCACAGACGGGGACGGGGGGACGGGGGGGGGTGGAATCCAGTTTCCACCCTTCCAGGCTGCCGCACTCTTGCCTGAGGATTCACTCTCCAAACTGCGGGCCTGTCTTACCTGCACACCTCTCCCAATCATAGCAGGTGTCGAGAAACTCGCAGGGCTCCCTCTTGGAGCTGAAGGTGGAGAGACGGGCTCTCTCTGCTGCCCACTGGAGGTCCATGTCCTCACACTGACCATCCTTCACCAGCTGCAGGTCCTGGCCTACACATCTCCTTGCCAAGTGGGCACAGCGTGAGGTACTGAGCATACTCCCAGCTACAACATCATACACACACAGCTCCGAACCTGGGGCTGACCTGGGAATACAAAGGCAGCGAGTCAGGGTGTTAGCAAGGGACTACACACAGTCACTCACACTCACACTCACACTCACACTCACACACAGACTCACACTCACACTCACACACACACACACACGCTCGCACACACACACACTCACACTCACACACAGACTCACACTCACACACTCACACACACACACACGCTCGCACACACTCACACTCACACACAGACTCACACTCACACACAGACTCACACTCACACTCACACACAGACTCACACTCACACTCACACTCACACTCTCACACTCACACTCACACTCACACTCACTCACACTCACACACACACACTCACACTCACACTCACACTCACACTCACTCACACTCACACTCACACACTCACACTCACACACACACTCACACACACACACTCACACTCACACTCACTCACACACACACTCACACTCACACACACACACACTCACACTCACACTCACACTCACACTCACTCACACTCACACTCACTCACACACACACTCACACTCACACACACACTCACACACACACTCACACACTCACACACACACTCACTCACACTCACACACACACTCACACACACACTCACACTCACACACACACTCACACACACACACTCACACACACTCACACTCACACTCACTCACACACACACTCACACACACACACACACTCACACACACACACACACTCACACTCACTCACACTCACACACACACTCACACTTACAGACACACTCACACACACACTCACACTCTCACACACACACACACTCACACTCACTCACACTCACACACACACACACTCACACACACTCACACACACACTCACACTCACTCACACTCACACACACACTCACACTCACACACACACACTCACACTCACTCACACACACACTCACACTCACACACACACACACTCACACACACACTCACACACACACTCACACTCACACTCACACACACACTCACACTAACACTCACACACACACACTCTCACACTCACTCACTCACACACTCACACTCACTCATACTCTCATATACACACACTCACTCATACACATTCACTCACACACACACACTCACTCACACATGCACACTCACACACACTCACTCACACTCACACACACACACTCACACACATACACTCACACACTCACACACACACACTCACGCACACACACTCACACTCACACACTCACGCACACACGCTCGCACACACATCCACACACACATACTCACTCACACACACTCTCACACATACACACACTCACACATCAACACACACACACTCACACACTCACTCACACACACACTCACTCACACACACACTCACTCACATACACACTCAAACACACTCACACACACCCACTCACATGCACACACACACTCACACATGCACTCACACATACTCACACACACACACTCACTCACTCACATACACACACACTCACACACATTCACTCGCTCACTCGCACACTCACTCACTCTCACACACACACACACACACGCTCACACACACACACACTCACGCACACACACACTCACACTCACACACACATACTCACACACACACTCACATACACACTCACACTCACTCACTCACACATTCTCCATGGTAATCCTTCTACTAGTATCCACTTTCCAACCAATCAGCACTCTTCGTTCGGGGTGTGCCTGCTCTAAACTAATACTGTATTACCAAAGGACTGAAAATAAGTTGTTGAGTGGGTGGAGACTCTCAGGAGGACGTGGATGTTCATTTATTCAATATTTAGTACCTCGTAGCGGATTAACAGGAGCCAGCTAGTCCCCCCACCCCCCCCCACACTAACTGACATGCAGCTTGTTGCACTCTCTGGGTCATCCCTCCTCAGTCCAGGCTGGAAGCTGGTTCTTATCCAGATCCCAATTCACTCCGGCTGCTCTCCCTCATTCCCGGAGCACAGGTCATGGAGAATGTACCAGTTGGTGAAGACTGACAGTTAACAGCCAAGGTGATTTTTTTTTTACTAAATTTTGTACAAAGTAAGGAATTGCTGTGTGAAATGAGCCTGTGAATAGGTATCCGTGCTTCGTGGAGCTGAAGGGGTTGGTGTGTGTATCTGTCCTTACTCTCCATACAGGACAGGAGCCTGTGGCTGGTGTATATATAGGACCCAGTACATCCCAGTGCACCGTACACACTCAACCTCACTTTGCCTTTACATCGCTATTGCTTGGGAGTTGTCATTCCTGAAACACACAACTTACTCAGCACCTTGTCACATTAACAACTGATACACAAAGTGACTCTCAGCAAAAACAATGGCAGATGTCCCCCCCACACACACACTCACTGTCCTCACCCCCCCCCGCGCACACACACACACACTCATACACACACACACACACACACTCATACACACACACACACACACACACACACACTCATACACACACACACACACACACACACACACACCATCGAATCCCTACAGCATGGAAGTCAGCACTGATACTCCAAACAGTATCCCACCCAGACCCTAACCCCTACCCATTCCCCATAACCCCACTTTTTCCATGGCCAATCCACCCTAATTTATATTGCTGTTCTGTCCTAATAGACAGTCATAGAATCTTAGAGATGTACAGCACGGAAACAGACCCTTCGGTCCAACCAGTCCATGCCGACCAGATATCCCAACCCAATCTAGTCCCACCTACCAGCACCCGGCCCATATCCCCCCAAACCCTTCCTATTCATATACCCATCCAAATGCCTCTTAAATGTTGCAATTGTACCAGCCTCCACCACATCCTCTGGCAGCTCATTCCATACACGTACCACCCTCTGTGTGAAAAAGTTGCCCCTTAGGTCTCTTTTATATCTTTCCCCTCTCACCCTAAACCTATGCCCTCTAGTTATGGCAGCACAGTGGCTCAGTGGTTAGCACTGCTGCCTCACAGCGCCAGAGACCCGGGTTCAATTCCCGCCTCAGGCGACTGACTGTGTGGAGTTTGCACATTCTCCCCGTGTCTGCGTGGGTTTCCTCCGGGTGCTCCGGTTTCCTCCCACAGTCCAAAGATGTGCAGGTCAGGTGAATTGGCCATGCTAAATTACCCGTAGTGTTAGGTGCATTAGTCAGAGGGAAATGGGTCTGGGTGGGTTACTCTTCGGAGGGTCGGTGTGGACGGGTTGGGCCGAAGGGCCTGGTTCCACACTGTAGGGAATCGAATCTGGACTCCCCCCCCCCCCCCCCCCTCTATATCCCCTATCCATGCCCCTCATGATTGGATTGAAGAAGTCTGAGGTGCTCAGGGATCTGAGTGTCCTGGTAATGAATCCTGTAAGGTTAGCCAGTAACTACAACAAGGAAGTCTTTATTGCAAGGGAAATTGAATCGAACATTCGAATTGTTTTAGTGTCACTGCACTGAGCCTTAGTGAGAGCACACCTGGAGCACTCTGTAAGGTTTTGGTCTCTTTATTTGAGAAAGAATATAACTGTGTCCGAAGAATATAACTTCTTCCTGGGATGGGGGGGGGATGTGTGAGGGAGAGGTTTAATCAGTTGGACTAGTCCCCATTGGAGTTTCAAACAATGACAGGTCACCTTACAGGGGTAAAACCAATCCTGTGGGGTGTTAGCAGGGTGGATACTGACAGGGTGATCTCCCTGGGGGGAGAGGCTGGACTGTGGGATATAGTTTAAAAATCAGGGTCTTACGACACTAATGCAGAAAGGTTTTTCACTGTCAGGAGCTTGTGGGAGGGATGGGTCAGGATGGGGACTGGATTGGTTAGGAGTAAGTTCACGGAGGTTTGAAAGAATTGGGGGGGCATCTCATAGAAATGTATAAAATTCAAACAGAACAAGACAGGGTAAATAAAGTAAGGATGGTCCCAATGACCAGGGAGTGGTTCAGAGTTAGGGGCATAGACCATTGAGGAGTGGGATGAGGGGAAATTTCTTCCCCCAGAAACTGGGGGATGTGCCCAAGCCCAAACCTGTTCTCAATGCGTCTAGAATTCAGTGCAAAGGCATTTTCTCACATCACCCTGGCATCACTTTCCAATCTCTGCCTCTCGTCCTTGTGGCAATGAGTGGCAATGAATGCACCAACCCGTTACATTGACGTGGACGGGGAGGAGCTGAGCTCCAAAAGGCAGGCAGCAGGACGGGGCCCAGGCTGGAACATACCCACAGTCCTGATCGGCTGACTTGCAGACACACAGCTCTCCATCTGCTTTCTGTCCTGGGTCACAGTCCGAGTTACTGATACCTGCAGAAGAATACAAATACCAGTGATGACTCAGTGACACCCCCCCGGTGGCTGAGGTAGTTAATGTTGTCATAGAGATGTACAGCACGGAAACAACCCGTCCATGCCGACCAGATACCCCACCCCAATCTAGTCCCACCTGCCAGCACCCGGCCCATCTCCCTCCAAACCCTTCCTATTCATATACCCATCCAAATGCCTCTTAAATGCTGTAATTGTACCAGCCTCAACCACTTCCTCTGGCAGCTCATTCCATACACGTACCACCCTCTGTGTGAAAAAGTTGCCCCTTAGGTCTCTTTTATATCTTTCCCCTCTCACCCTAAACCTATGCCCTCTAGTTCTGGACTCCCCCACCCCAGGGAAAAGACTTTGCCTATTTATCCTATCCATGACCCTCATAATTTTGTAAACCTCTATAAGGTCACACCCCTCAGCCTCCGACGCTCCAGGGAAAACAGCCCCAGCCTGTTCAGCCTCTCCCTGTAGCTCAATCCTCCAACCCTGGCGACATCCTTGTAAATCTTTTCTGAACCCTTTCAAGTTTCACAGCATCTTCCCTATAGCAGGGAGACCAGAATTTCCGTATCTTTCACAGCATGCCATGACTCTGGGTGTATTCACCGAGCTGGGAAGCTGATTTGCGGAAGTTTCATCCCCTGTCTGGGTGACATTCTCAGTGGTCTTCGAGCCTCCTGTGATGTGCTGCTGTACTGTCTCTGCTGGAATTTATTTGGTTCCGTTCCTGCTGCTTCCCGGTTGCTGGTTTGGGTTGGTCGTTGGAGTGGCCGGTAGATTTAGTCCAGGTCTATGTGCTTGTTGATTGAGTCCGTGGATGAGTGCTGTGCTTCTAGAAATCCTCTGTCCTCTGTTTGGCTTGTCCTCTGAGCGTTGTGTTGTCTGAGTCCAATTTGTGGTTCCTGTCATCTGTGTGTGTGGCTCCTAGGGACAGCTGGTTGTGGGTTTAGTGGCTAGTTGGTGTGTGTGGATGTGGGTTGCGAGTTGTCTGTCTGTTTGTCCTACACGTTGTTTTTGCATGCAATCCTGTAAATCATGTTTGTCTTGTACATGGTGGGTATAGGGTCTTTTATCCTGGTGAGCTGGTGTCTGAATGTGGCTGTTAGGGGTCCCAGTGGTTGGAGAGATCTGACAGTCAGTTCGGATGAAGGGCTCTTTGCCCGAAAAGTCGATTCTCCCGCTCCTCGGATGCTGCCTGACCTGCTGCGCTTTTCCAGCACCACTCTCTCGACTCTAATCTCCAGCATCTGCCGTCCTCACGTTGTCCTGGGATTTCAGGCCACAGGGCATGGCCATTCCTCGGGGATCTGAATTACTAGCCCAGTGAGGTGACCAGACCCCACCCGCGCCCTCCACTGAGACGCTACCCCAGGGAATGTCCCGTGGGCTCTGCAAAAACAAGGTGAGGTTCCTCGTGTCTGCCCCATCCCCAGCGGAGGTGAAGAGGAAAGGGCGTGGGAGATGGGGGTCACTCTGGGGTGGGGGTGGGGGGGGTGATGCGTGATCTTACCGGACTGGCAGTGGATTTCTGGGGGCAGCTCAGGCTCCCAGGAGAGGCTGGGCCCACACGTATAGCGAGACTGGCCGGCAGCTCCCATCCCAGATGGACACCTGACTTGGATGGTCTCTCCCACGCTGTACTCGCTCTGGAATGGATGCAGGGTGGCTGGCCTGGAGACAGGAGGGCGCGTACACACAGACCCTACAACACCGGAACACCAAACATTGCTCAGGTCAGCCAGGAGCTCATTCAAAATGGTGCAGCAGACTCGATGGGCTGAATGGACAACTGCAACTCCAATCGCTCTGAGTGAGATGGCTGGGGAGGGTCACAGAGCGGGTGGGATTCGCACTCCCCCAACCCCCCCCCCCCCCGTGACACTGAAGGCTGGGGAGGATCGGGAGCAGACAGAGATCAGAAGGAGGAGTGCTGGGTCAATGGAGGAATCTCGTCCATCACTCGGAGACACCAGAGACCAGGGAACAGAGGAGGCCACAGGATCAAGCTCACAATCCAATCGGAGCAGCGCACTCGCAGAGGGGCAGTACTGAGGGAGTGCCGCACTGTCAGAGGGTCAGTGCTGAGGGAGTGCCGCACTGTCAGAGGGTCAGTACTGAGGGAATGCTGCACTGTCGGAGGGTCAGTGCTGAGGGAGTGGGCACTGTCAGAGGGTCAGTGCTGAGGGAGTGCTGCACTGTCAGAGGGTCAGTGCTGAGGGAATGCTGCACTGTCAGAGGGTCAGTACTGAGGGAGTGCTGCACTGTCGGAGGGTCAGTACTGAGGGAGCGCTGCACTGTCAGAGGGTCAGTACTGAGGGAATGCTGCACTGTCGGAGGGTCAGTGCTGAGGGAGTGCTGCACCGTCAGAGGGTCAGTGCTGAGGGAGTGCTGCACTGTCAGAGGGTCAGTGCTGAGGGAGTGCTGCACTGTCGGAGGGTCAGTGCTGAGGGAGTGCTGCACTGTCGGAGGGTCAGTGCTGAGGGAGTGCTGCACTGTCAGAGGGTCAGTGCTGAGGGAGTGCTGCACTGTCAGAGGGTCAGTGCTGAGGGAGTGCTGCACTATCAGAGGGTCAGTGCTGAGGGAGTGGGCACTGTCAGAGGGTCAGTGCTGAAGGAGTGCCGCACTGTCAGAGGGTCAGTACTGAGGGAATGCTGCACTGTCGGAGGGTCAGTACTGAGGGAGTGGGCACTGTCAGAGGGTCAGTGCTGAGGGAGTGCTGCACTGTCGGAGGATCAGTGCTGAGGGAGTGGGCACTGTCAGAGGGTCAGTGCTGAGGGAGTGGGCACTGTCAGAGGGTCAGTGCTGAGGGAGTGCTGCACTGTCGGAGGGTCAGTACTGAGGGAGTGCTGCACTGTCAGAGGGTCAGTGCTGAGGGAGCGCTGCACTGTCAGAGGTTCAGTACTGAGGGAGTGCTGCACTGTCGGAGGGTCAGTACTGAGGGAGTGCCGCACTGTCAGAGGGTCAGTGCTGAGGGAGCGCTGCACTGTCAGAGGGTCAGTGCTGAGGGAGCGCTGCACTGTCGGAGGGTCAGTACTGAGGGAGTGCCGCACTGTCACAGGGTCAGTGCTGAGGGAGTGCCACACTGTCGGAGGGTCAGTGCTGAAGGAGTGCTGCACTGTCAGAGGGTCAGTGCTGAGGGAGTGCTGCACTGTCGGAGGGTCAGTGCTGAGGGAGTGGGCACTGTCAGAGGGTCAGTGCTGAGGGAGTGCTGCACTGTCGGAGGGTCAGTGCTGAGGGAGTGGGCACTGTCAGAGGGTCAGTGCTGAGGGAGTGCTGCACTGTCAGAGGGTCAGTGCTGAGGGAATGCTGCACTGTCAGAGGGTCAGTACTGAGGGAGTGCTGCACTGTCGGAGGGTCAGTACTGAGGGAGCGCTGCACTGTCGGAGGGTCAGTACTGAGGGAGTGCCGCACTGTGAGAGGGTCAGTGCTGAGGGAGCGCCGCACTGTCAGAGGGTCAGTACTGAGGGAGTGGGCACTGTCAGAGGGTCAGTGCTGAGGGAGTGGGCACTGTCAGAGGGTCAGTGCTGAGGGAGTGGGCACTGTCAGAGGGTCAGTGCTGAGGGAGTGGGCACTGTCAGAGGGTCAGTACTGAGGGAGTGCCGCACTGTCGGTGATTGTGTTCTGGAAGGTAATGCCTGAGAATGTGACGGGGTAGTTTGTGATAAGCCTTTGAAACGTGTTTCCCTTGTTCTGAAGGAGTTTCAAGGTTTTGGGGGAGAGGGCAGGTGGACAAAACGAAGTGAAATGCTCAGTGGGAGAGCTGGTGCAGATGAGACGGGCAGAATGGCCTGCTGTGCACTGCAACAATGCTGTGATTGTGGGATTTGTGAGGTTTATTGTGTGTGTGTGCGTGAGTGTGTGTGTCTGTGTGTCTGTGTGTGTGTCTGTGTGTGTGTGTGAGTGTGTGTGTGTATCTGTGTGTGTGTGTCTGTGCGTGTGTGTGTGCGGGTGTGTGTGTGTGTGTGTGTGTGAGTGTGTGTGTGTGTGTCTGTGCGTGTGTGTGTGCGGGTGTGTGTGTGTGTGAGTGTGTGTGTCTGAGTGTGTGTGTCTATGTGTGTGTGTCAATGTGTGTGTGTGCGGGTGTGTGTGTGTGAGTGTGTCTGTGTGTGTGTGTGTGTGGGTGTGTGTGTGTCTGTCTGTGCGTGTGTGTGTGAATGTGTGTGTGTGAATGTGTGTGTGTGAGTGTGTGTGTGTGTCTGTGTGTGTGCCTGTGTGTGTGTGTGTGTGTGGGTGTGTGTGAGTGTGTGTGTGTGGGTGTGTGTGTGTGTGTGTGTGGGTGTGTGTGAGTGTGTGTGAGTGTGTGTGTGTGTGAGGGTGTGTGTGGTGAAAGTGACACTGCCAATTCATGGGGCAGGAGAATGGGCTGTGGGACTAACTGTTGGGCCATCTCAAAGGGGCTAGCACTGGCAGGTGGATGGACTGAGTGGCCTCCTTTGGCGGTGTACGGTTGCACTGTGCTGGGGTCTGATGGAATGGGTGACCTTACGCTGACACTGCAGCTCCTCCTTGTGCCACCTGCCATTCGGGAGGCAGCGGTAGAACTGGTATCCGCGTGCTTCATATCCCGAGAAACAGATAATCTCCAGCATCTCTGCCACCTCGTAACGGGCCTTCGAGACCTGGAACAGAGAGGTCAGGCTGAATCAGCATCCCGACCTCCTCACCGCACTCAGACCCAGAGTCAGCACCCTCCCGACCTCCTCACCGCACTCAGACCCAGAGTCAGCACCCTCCCGACCTCCTCACCGCACTCAGACCCAGAGTCAGCACCCTCCCGACCTCCTCACCGCACTCAGACCCAGAGTCAGCACCCTCCCGACCTCCTCACCGCACTCAGACCCAGAGTCAGCACCCTCCCGACCTCCTCACCGCACTCAGACCCAGAGTCAGCACCCTCCCGACCTGCTCACCGCACTCAGACCCAGAGTCAGCACCCTCCCGACCTCCTCACCGCACTCAGACCCAGAGTCAGCACCCTCCCGACCTCCTCACCGCACTCAGACCCAGAGTCAGCACCCTCCCGACCACCTCACCGCACTCAGACCCAGAGTCAGCACCCTCCCTCCTCCTCACCGCACTCAGACCCAGAGTCAGCACCCTCCCGACCTCCTCACCGCACTCAGACCCAGAGTCAGCACCCTCCCGACCTCCTCACCGCACTCAGACCCAGAGTCAGCACCCTCCCTCCTCCTCACCGCACTCAGACCCAGAGTCAGCACCCTCCCTCCTCCTCACCGCACTCAGACCCAGAGTCAGCACCCTCCCGACCTCCTCACCGCACTCAGACCCAGAGTCAGCACCCTCCCGACCTCCTCACCGCACTCAGACCCAGAGTCAGCACCCTCCCGACCTCCTCACCGCACTCAGACCCAGAGTCAGCACCCTCCCGACCTCCTCACCGCACTCAGACCCAGAGTCAGCACCCTCCCGACCTCCTCACCGCACTCAGACCCAGAGTCAGCACCCTCCCGACCTCCTCACCGCACTCAGACCCAGAGTCAGCACCCTCCCTCCTCCTCACCGCACTCAGACCCAGAGTCAGCACCCTCCCGACCTCCTCACCGCACTCAGACCCAGAGTCAGCACCCTCCCGACCTCCTCACCGCACTCAGACCCAGAGTCAGCACCCTCCCTCCTCCTCACCGCACTCAGACCCAGAGTCAGCACCCTCCCGACCTCCTCACCGCACTCAGACCCAGAGTCAGCACCCTCCCGACCTCCTCACCGCACTCAGACCCAGAGTCAGCACCCTCCCGACCTCCTCACCGCACTCAGACCCAGAGTCAGCACCCTCCCGACCTCCTCACCGCACTCAGACCCAGAGTCAGCACCCTCCCGACCTCCTCACCGCACTCAGACCCAGAGTCAGCACCCTCCCGACCTCCTCACCGCACTCAGACCCAGAGTCAGCACCCTCCCGACCTCCTCACCGCACTCAGACCCAGAGTCAGCACCCTCCCGACCTCCTCACCGCACTCAGACCCAGAGTCAGCACCCTCCCGACCTCCTCACCGCACTCAGACTCAGAGTCAGCACCCTCCCGACCTCCTCACCGCACTCAGACCCAGAGTCAGCACCCTCCCGACCTCCTCACCGCACTCAGACCCAGAGTCAGCACCCTCCCGACCTCCTCACCGCACTCAGACCCAGAGTCAGCACCCTCCCGACCTCCTCACCGCACTCAGACCTAGAGTCAGCACCCTCCCGACCTCCTCACCGCACTCAGACCCAGAGTCAGCACCCTCCCGACCTCCTCACCGCACTCAGACCCAGAGTCAGCACCCTCCCTCCTCCTCACCGCACTCAGACCCAGAGTCAGCACCCTCCCGACCTCCTCACCGCACTCAGACCCAGAGTCAGCACCCTCCCTCCTCCTCACCGCACTCAGACCCAGAGTCAGCACCCTCCCTCCTCCTCACCGCACTCAGACCCAGAGTCAGCACCCTCCCTCCTCCTCACCGCACTCAGACCCAGAGTCAGCACCCTCCCGACCTCCTCACCGCACTCAGACCCAGAGTCAGCACCCTCCCGACCTCCTCACCGCACTCAGACCCAGAGTCAGCACCCTCCCGACCTCCTCACCGCACTCAGACCCAGAGTCAGCACCCTCCCTCCTCCTCACCGCACTCAGACCCAGAGTCAGCACCCTCCCTCCTCCTCACCGCACTCAGACCCAGAGTCAGCACCCTCCCTCCTCCTCACCGCACTCAGACCCAGAGTCAGCACCCTCCCGACCTCCTCACCGCACTCAGACCCAGAGTCAGCACCCTCCCGACCTCCTCACCGCACTCAGACCCAGAGTCAGCACCCTCCCGACCTCCTCACCGCACTCAGACCCAGAGTCAGCACCCTCCCGACCTCCTCACCGCACTCAGACCCAGAGTCAGCACCCTCCCTCCTCCTCACCGCACTCAGACCCAGAGTCAGCACCCTCCCTCCTCCTCACCGCACTCAGACCCAGAGTCAGCACCCTCCCGACCTCCTCACCGCACTCAGACCCAGAGTCAGCACCCTCCCGACCTCCTCACCGCACTCAGACCCGGAGTCAGCACCCTCCCTCCTCCTCACCGCACTCAGACCCAGAGTCAGCACCCTCCCTCCTCCTCACCGCACTCAGACCCAGAGTCAGCACCCTCCCTCCTCCTCACCGCACTCAGACCCAGAGTCAGCACCCTCCCGACCTCCTCACCGCACTCAGACCCAGAGTCAGCACACTCCCGACCTCCTCACCGCACTCAGACCCAGAGTCAGCACCCTCCCGACCTCCTCACCGCACTCAGACCCAGAGTCAGCACCCTCCCGACCTCCTCACCGCACTCAGACCCAGAGTCAGCACCCTCCCGACCTCCTCACCGCACTCAGACCCAGAGTCAGCACCCTCCCGACCTCCTCACCGCACTCAGACCCAGATTCAGCACCCTCCCGACCTCCTCACCGCACTAGGACCCAGAGTCAGCACCCTCCCGACCTCCTCACCGCACTCAGACCCAGAGTCAGCACCCTCCCGACCTCCTCACCGCACTCAGACCCAGAGTCAGCACCCTCCCGACCTCCTCACCGCACTCAGACCCAGAGTCAGCACCCTCCTGACCTCCTCACCGCACTCAGACCCAGAGTCAGCACCCTCCCGACCTCCTCACCGCACTCAGACCCAGAGTCAGCACCCTCCCGACCTCCTCACCGCACTCAGACCCAGAGTCAGCACCCTCCCGACCTCCTCACCGCACTCAGACCCAGAGTCAGCACCCTCCCGACCTCCTCACCGCACTCAGACCCAGAGTCAGCACCCTCCCGACCTCCTCACCGCACTCAGACCCAGAGTCAGCACCCTCCCTCCTCCTCACCGCACTCAGACCCAGAGTCAGCACCCTCCCGACCTCCTCACCGCACTCAGACCCAGAGTCAGCACCCTCCCGACCTCCTCACCGCACTCAGACCCAGAGTCAGCACCCTCCCTCCTCCTCACCGCACTCTGACCCAGAGTCAGCACCCTCCCTCCTCCTCACCGCACTCAGACCCAGAGTCAGCACCCTCCCGACCTCCTCACCGCACTCAGACCCAGAGTCAGCACCCTCCCTCCTCCTCACCGCACTCAGACCCAGAGTCAGCACCCTCCCTCCTCCTCACCGCACTCAGACCCAGAGTCAGCACCCTCCCTCCTCCTCACCGCACTCAGACCCAGAGTCAGCACCCTCCCGACCTCCTCACCGCACTCAGACCCAGAGTCAGCACCCTCCCGACCTCCTCACCGCACTCAGACCCAGAGTCAGCACCCTCCCGACCTCCTCACCGCACTCAGACCCAGAGTCAGCACCCTCCCTCCTCCTCACCGCACTCAGACCCAGAGTCAGCACCCTCCCTCCTCCTCACCGCACTCAGACTCAGAGTCAGCACCCTCCCTCCTCCTCACCGCACTCAGACCCAGAGTCAGCACCCTCCCGACCTCCTCACCGCACTCAGACCCAGAGTCAGCACCCTCCCGACCTCCTCACCGCACTCAGACCCAGAGTCAGCACCCTCCCGACCTCCTCACCGCACTCAGACCCAGATTCAGCACCCTCCCGACCTCCTCACCGCACTCAGACCCAGAGTCAGCACCCTCCCGACCTCCTCACCGCACTCAGACCCAGAGTCAGCACCCTCCCTCCTCCTCACCGCACTCAGACCCAGAGTCAGCACCCTCCCTCCTCCTCACCGCACTCAGACCCAGAGTCAGCACCCTCCCGACCTCCTCACCGCACTCAGACCCAGAGTCAGCACCCTCCCTCCTCCTCACCGCACTCAGACCCAGAGTCAGCACCCTCCCTCCTCCTCACCGCACTCAGACCCAGAGTCAGCACCCTCCCTCCTCCTCACCGCACTCAGACCCAGAGTCAGCACCCTCCCTCCTCCTCACCGCACTCAGAC
>NC_092740.1:5452547-5520345 GCF_047496795.1 Chiloscyllium punctatum
CAACAGGTCATTAGGAAGGCAAGTGAGAGTTTGTCCCTCATTATGAAAGAGACTGAGTTTAAAAGCAGAGAGATTATGTTACAGCTGTACAGGGTGCTGGAGTACTGGAGTACTGCGTGCAGTTTTGGTCTCCTTACTTGAGGAAGGATGAGGTGGCACTGGAGTGGGTGCTGAATGATTTGACGGATTGATTGTCACGTGTACCAAAGTAATGTGAAAAGCTTTGTTTATGAGCAGTACGGGCAGATCCTAGTGAGCAAGGACACACAGATCACAGGGTGAAAAAATATGAGAAGCATATAGGTGAGATCACATTGGGCGTGCCCCAGGCAAGGTCAACATTAATACAATCCCACAACACCAGGTCACAGTCCAACAGGCTTATTTGGAAGCACTAGCTTTCGGAGCGCTGCCCCTTCATCAGGTGGTTGGGGAGATGGGCTGGGGGAATGGTGTGTGTATGGGGGCATCCACAGTGAGGGTGCGAGGTCTCTCTGGGACAGTGTGGGGGGGGTCACTTTGGGTCAGTGTGTACGGGTCACTCCGTGACAGTTGTGTGGGGGCGTCACTCTGGGTCAGTGGGTGTGGGGGAGTCATTCTGGGTCAGTGTGGGGGGGGGGGTCACTCTGGGACAGTGTGTGTGGGGGGTCACTCTGGGACAGTGTGTGTGGGGGGTCACTCTGGGTCAGTGTGGGGGCGTCACTCTGATTCAGTGTGTGTGTGTGGGGGGGGTCACTCTGGGTCAGTGTGTGTGGGGGGGTCACTCTGGGTCAGTGTGTGTTGGGGGGTCACTCTGGGTCAGTGTGTGGGGGGGTTCACTCTGGGTCAGTGTGTGTGGGGGGTCACTCTGGGTCAGTGTGTGTGTGGGGGGTCACTCTGGGTCAGTGTGTGGGGGGTCACTCTGGGTCAGTATGTGTGGGGGGTCACTCTGAGTCAGTGTGTGTGGGGGGTCACTCTGGGACAGTGTGTGTGGGGGGGCCACTCTGGGACAGTGTGTGGGGGTTCACTCTGGGACAGTGTGGGGGTTCACTCTGGGTCAGTGTGTGTGGGGGTCACTCTGGGACAGTGTGGGGGTTCACTCTGGGTCAGTGTGTGTGGGGGTCACTCTGGGACAGTGTGTGTGGGGGGGCCACTCTGGGACAGTGTGTGGGGGGTTCACTCTGGGACAGTGTGGGGGGTCACTCTGGGTCAGTGTGTGGGGGGTCACTCTGGGTCAGCGTGGGGGGATCATTCTGGGTCAGTGTGTGTGGGGGGATCATTCTGGGTCAGTGTGTGTGGGGGGGGTCACTCTGGGTCAGTGTGTGGGGGGTTCAATCTGGGAAAGTGTGGGGGGATCATTCTGGGTCAGTGTGTATGGGGGGGTCACTCTGGGACAGTGTGTGTGTGGGGGGGTCACTCTGGGTCAGTGTGTGGGGGGGGTTCACTCTGGGTCAGTGTGTGTGTGTGGGGATCACTCTGGGACAGTGTGTGTGTGGGGGGGGGGCACTCTGGGTCAGTGTGTGTGTGGGGGTCACTCTGGGTCAGTTTGTGTGGGGGGGCCACTCTGGGACAGTGTGTGTGGGGGGGTCACTCTGGGTCAGTGTGTGGGGGGTCACTCTGGGACAGTGTGGGGGGGTCACTCTGGGACAGTGTGTGTGGGGGTCACTCTGGGTCAGTGTGTGTCTGGGGGTCACTCTGGGTCAGTGTGTGTGTGTGGGGGGGAGTCACTCTGGGTCAGTGTGTGGGGGGTCACTCTGGGTCAGCGTGGGGGGATCATTCTGGGTCAGTGTGTGTCTGGGGGTCACTCTGGGACAGTGTGGGGGGGTCACTCTGGGACAGTGTGTGTGGGGGTCACTCTGGGACAGTGTGTGGGGGGTCACTCTGGGACAGTGTGGGGGGGTCACTCTGGGACAGTGTGTGTGGGGGTCACTCTGGGTCAGTGTGTGTCTGGGGGTCACTCTGGGTCAGTGTGTGTGTGTGGGGGGGAGTCACTCTGGGTCAGTGTGAGGGGGGTCACTCTGGGTCAGCGTGGGGGGATCATTCTGGGTCAGTGTGTGTCTGGGGGTCACTCTGGGTCAGTGTATGTGGGGGGGGTCACTCTGGGTCAGTGTATGTGGGGGGGGTCACTCTGGGACAGTGTGTGTGGGGGGTCACTCTGGGTCAGTGTGTGTGGGGGGGGTCACTCTGGGACAGTGTGTGTGGGGGGGTCACTCTGGGTCAGTGTGTGGGGGGTCACTCTGGGTCAGTGTGTGTGTGGGGTCACTCTGGGTCAGTTTGTGTGTGTGGGGGGGGTCACTCTGGGTCAGTGTGTATGGGGGTCACTCTGGGTCAGTGTGTGTGGTGTCACTCTGGGTCAGTGTGTGTGGGGGGTCACTCTGGGTCAGTTTGTGTGTGTGTGGGGGGGTCACTCTGGGTCAGTGTGTATGGGGGTCACTCTGGGTCAGTGTGTGTGGGGTCACTCTGGGTCAGTGTGTGTGGGGGGGTCACTCTGGGACAGTGTATGTGAAGGGTCACACTGGGTCAGTGTGTGGGGGGTCACTCTGGGTCAGTGTGTGTGGGGGGGTCACTCTGGGACAGTGTGTGTGGGGGGGTCACTCTGGGTCAGTGTGTGGGGGGTTCAATCTGGGAAAGTGTGGGGGGTCACTCTGGGACAGTGTGTGTGTGGGGGGGGTAACTCTGGGACAGTGTGTGTGTGGGGGGGGCACTCTGGGTCAGTGTGTGTGGGGGGGTCACTCTGGCTCAGTGTGTGGGGGGTCACTCTGGGTCAGTGTGTGTGTGGGGTCACTCTGGGTCAGTTTGTGTGTGTGAGGGGGGTCACTCTGGGTCAGTGTATATGGGGGTCACTCTGGGTCAGTGTGTGGGGGGGTCACTCTGGGACAGTGTATATGAAGGGTCACACTGGGTCAGTGTGTGGGGGGTCACTCTGGGTCAGTGTGTGTGTGGGGGGTCACTCTGATACAGTGTGAGGGGTCACTCTGAGTCAGTGTGTGTCTGGGGCTCAGTCTGGGTCAGTGTGTGTAGGGGTGGTCACTCTGGGTCAGTGTGTGTGGGGGGTCACTCTGGGTCAGTGTGTAGGGGGCGTCACTCTGGGTCAGTGTGTGGGGCGGTCACTCTGGGTCAGTGTGGGTGGTGTTACTCTGGGTCAGGTATGGGGGGTCACTCTGGGTCAGTGTGTGTGTGGGGTCACTCTGGGTCAGTGTGTGTGGGGGGTCACTCTGGGTCAGTAAGAATGTGTGGGGTCACTCTGATACAGTGTGAGGGGTCACTCTGAGTCAGTGTGTGTAGGGGGTTCACTCTGGGTCAGTGTATATGGGGGTCACTCTGGGTCAGTGTGTGTGGGGTCACTCTGGGTCAGTGTGTGTGGGGGTTCACTCTGGGTCAGTGTGTGGGGGGGTCATTCTGGGTCAGTGTGTGGGGGGTTCACTCTGGGTCAGTGTGTGTGGGGGTTCACTCTGGGTCAGTGTGTGTGGGGGGTCACTCTGGGTCAGTGTGTATGGGGGGTCACTCTGGGTCAGTGTGTTTGGGCATCACTCTGGGTCAGTGTGTGTGGGGGTTCACTCTGGGTCAGTGTGTATGGGGGGTCCACTCTGGGTCAGTGAGTGTGGGGGGGTCACTCTGGGTCAGTGTGTGGGGGGGGGTCACTCTGGGTCAGTGTGTAGGGGGGGTCACTCTGGGTCAGTGTGTGTGGGGGTCACTCTGGGTCAGTGTGTAGGGGGGCGTCACTCTGGGTCAGTGTGTAGGGGGCGTCACTCTGGGTCAGTGTGTGTGGGGGTCACTCTGGGTCAGTGTGTAGGTGGGTCCACTCTGGGTCAGTGTGTATGGGGGGGTTTCACTCTGGGTCAGTGTGTATGGGGGTCACTCTGGGTCAGTGTGTATGGGGGTCACTCTGGGACAGTGTGTGTGGGGGGTCACTCTGGGTCAGTGTGTGGGGGGGTCACTCTGGGACAGTGTGTGTGGGGGGTTCACTCTGGGTCAGTGTGTGTGGGGGTTCACTCTGGGTCAGTGTGTATGGGGGTCACTCTGGGACAGTGTGTGTGGGGGTCACTCTGGTCAGTGTGTGTGGGGGGTTCACTCTGGGACAGTGTGTGTGGGGGGGTCACTCTGGGGACAGTGTGTGTGGGGGTCACTCTGGGTCAGTGTGTGGGGGGGTCACTCTGGGACAGTGTGTGTGGGGGGTTCACTCTGGGTCAGTGTGTGTGGGGGGTTCACTCTGGGTCAGTGTGTATGGGGGTCACTCTGGGTCAGTGTGTGTGGGGGGGTCACTCTGGGACAGTGTGTGTGGGGGTCACTCTGGGTCAGTGTGTGTGGGGGGGTTCACTCTGGGACAGTGTGTGTGGGGGGGGTCACTCTGGGACAGTGTGTGTGGGGGTTCACTCTGGGTCAGTGTGTGTGGGGGTCACTCTGGGTCAGTGTGTATGGAGGTTCACTTTGGGTCAGTGTGTGTGGGGGTCACTCTGGGTCAGTGTGTATGGGGGGTCACTCTGGGTCAGTGGTATGGGGGTCACTCTGGGACAGTGTGTGTGGGGGTCACTCTGGGTCAGTGTGTGGGGGGGGTCACTCTGGGACAGTGTGTGTGGGGGTCCACTCTGGGTCAGTGTGTGTGGGGGTTCACTCTGGGTCAGTGTGTATGGGGGTCACTCTGGGTCAGTGTGTATGGGGGTCACTCTGGGACAGTGTGTGTGGGGGTCACTCTGGGTCAGTGTGTGTGGGGGGTTCACTCTGGGACAGTGTGTGTGGGGGGGTCACTCTGGGACAGTGTGTGTGGGGGTCACTCTGGGTCAGTGTGTGGGGGGTCACTCTGGGACAGTGTGTGTGGGGGGTTCACTCTGGGTCAGTGTGTGTGGGGGTTCACTCTGGGTCAGTGTGTATGGGGGTCACTCTGGGTCAGTGTGTGTGGGGGGGTCACTCTGGGACAGTGTGTGTGGGGGTCACTCTGGGTCAGTGTGTGTGGGGGGTTCACTCTGGGACAGTGTGTGTGGGGGGGTTCACTCTGGGACAGTGTGTGTGGGGGTTCACTCTGGGTCAGTGTGTGTGGGGGTCACTCTGGGTCAGTGTGTATGGGGGTTCACTTTGGGTCAGTGTGTTTGGGGGTCACT
Source organism: Chiloscyllium punctatum (assembly GCF_047496795.1). Taxonomy (NCBI): domain Eukaryota; kingdom Metazoa; phylum Chordata; class Chondrichthyes; order Orectolobiformes; family Hemiscylliidae; genus Chiloscyllium; species Chiloscyllium punctatum. Next base: position 5,457,623 of record NC_092740.1, read on the forward strand.
CTGGGTCAGTGTTTGTGGGGTTTCACTCTAGGTCAGTGTGTGTGGGGGTCACTCTGGGACATGTGTGTGTGTGGGGGTCACTCTGGGACAGTGTGTATGGGGGTTCACTCTGGGTCAGTGTGTGTGGGGGTCACTCTGGGACAGTGTGTGTGGGGGGGTCACTCTGGGTCAGTGTGTGTGGGGGTCACTCTGGGACAGTGTGTTTGGGAGTTCACTCTAGGTCAGTGTGTGTAGGGGTCACTCTGGGACAGTGTGTATGGGGGTTCACTCTGGGTCAGTGTGTGTGGGGGTCACTCTGGGACAGTGTGTGTTTGGGAGTCACTCTGGGTCAGTGTGTGTGGGGGTCACTCTGGGTCAGTGTGTGTGTGGGGTTCACTCTGGGTCAGTGTGTGTGGGGGGTCACTCTGGGTCAGTGTGTATGGGGGTCACTCTGGGTCAGTGTGTGTGGGGGGGTCACTCTGGGACAGTGTGTGTGGGGGTTCACTCTGGGTCAGTGTGTGTGGGGGTCACTCTGGGTCAGTGTGTATGGGGGTTCACTTTGGGTCAGTGTGTGTGGGGGTCACTCTGGGTCAGTGTTTGTGGGGTTTCACTCTAGGTCAGTGTGTGTGGGGGTCACTCTGGGACATGTGTGTGTGTGGGGGTCACTCTGGGACAGTGTGTATGGGGGTTCACTCTGGGTCAGTGTGTGTGGGGGTCACTCTGGGACAGTGTGTGTGGGGGGTCACTCTGGGTCAGTGTGTGTGGGGGTCACTCTGGGACAGTGTGTTTGGGAGTTCACTCTAGGTCAGTGTGTGTAGGGGTCACTCTGGGACAGTGTGTATGGGGGTTCACTCTGGGTCAGTGTGTGTGGGGGTCACTCTGGGACAGTGTGTGTTTGGGAGTCACTCTGGGTCAGTGTATATGGGGGGTCACTCTGGGTCAGTGTGTGTGGGGGTCACTCTGGGTCAGTGTGTGTGGGGGTCACTCTGGGTCAGTGCGTGTGGGGGTCACTCTGGGTCAGTGTGTGTGGGGGTCACTCTGGGTCAGTGTGTGTGGGGGTCACTCTGGGTCAGTGTGTGTGTGGGGTTCACTCTGGGTCAGTGTGTGTGTGGGGTTCACTCTGGGTCAGTGTGTGTGGGGGGTCACTCTGGGTCAGTGTGTATGGGGGTCACTCTGGGTCAGTGTGTATGGGGGGGTCACTCTGGGACAGTGTGTGTGGGGGTGTCGCTCTGGGTCAGTGTGTGGGGGGGTCACTCTGGGACAGTGTGGGTGGTCACTCTGGGTCAGTGTGTGGGAGGTCAGTGTGTGTGGGGCATCACTCTGGGTCAGTGTGGGGGGGTCACTCTGGGTCACGATGTAAGGGGGGGTCACTCTGGGACAGTGTGTGTGGGGGTTCACTCTGGGTCAGTGTGTATGGGGGTCACTCTGGGTCAGTGTGTGTGGGGGGTCACTCTGGGTCAGTGTGTGTCTGGGGGTCACTCTGGGTCAGTGTGTGGGGGGTCACTCTGGGTCAGTATGTGTGGGGGTCACTCTGAGTCAGTGTGTGTGGGGGGTCACTCTGGGTCAGTGTGTGTGGGGGGTCACTCTGGGTCAGTGTGTGTCTGGGGGTCACTCTGGGTCAGTGTGTGGGGGGTCACTCTGGGTCAGTATGTGTGGGGGGTCACTCTGGGTCAGTGTGTGGGAGGTCAGTGTGTGTGGGGCATCACTCTGGGTCAGTGTGGGGGGGTCACTCTGGGTCACTATGTAAGGGGGGGTCACTCTGGGACAGTGTGTGTGGGGGTTCACTCTGGGTCAGTGTGTATGGGGGTCACTCTGGGTCAGTGTGTGGGGGGGGTCACTCTGGGTCAGTGTGTGTGTGGGGTTCACTCTGGGTCAGTGTGTGTGGGGGGTCACTCTGGGTCAGTGTGTGTGTGGGGTTCACTCTGGGTCAGTGTGGGGGCGTCACTCTGATTCAGTGTGTGTGTGTGGGGGGGTCACTCTGGGTCAGTGTGTGTGGGGGGGTCACTCTGGGTCAGTGTGTGTTGGGGGGTCACTCTGGGTCAGTGTGTGGGGGGGTTCACTCTGGGTCAGTGTGTGTGGGGGGTTCACTCTGGGTCAGTGTGTGTGGGGGGTCACTCTGGGTCAGTGTGTGTCTGGGGGTCACTCTGGGTCAGTGTGTGGGGGGTCACTCTGGGTCAGTATGTGTGGGGGGTCACTCTGAGTCAGTGTGTGTGGGGGGTCACTCTGGGACAGTGTGTGTGGGGGGGCCACTCTGGGACAGTGTGTGGGGGGTTCACTCTGGGACAGTGTGGGGGTTCACTCTGGGTCAGTGTGTGTGGGGTTCACTCTGGGACAGTGTGTGTGGGGGGGCCACTCTGGGACAGTGTGTGGGGGGTTCACTCTGGGACAGTGTGGGGGTTCACTCTGGGTCAGTGTGTGTGGGGGTCACTCTGGGACAGTGTGGGGGTTCACTCTGGGTCAGTGTGTGTGGGGGTCACTCTGGGACAGTGTGTGTGGGGGGGCCACTCTGGGACAGTGTGTGGGGGGTTCACTCTGGGACAGTGTGGGTGGTCACTCTGGGTCAGTGTGTGGGGGGTCACTCTGGGTCAGCGTGGGGGGATCATTCTGGGTCAGTGTGTGTGGGGGGATCATTCTGGGTCAGTGTGTGTGGGGGGGGTCACTCTGGGTCAGTGTGTGGGGGGTTCAATCTGGGAAAGTGTGGGGGGATCATTCTGGGTCAGTGTGTATGGGGGGGTTCACTCTGGGTCAGTGTGTGTGTGGGGGGGTCACTCTGGGACAGTGTGTGTGTGGGGGGGGGCACTCTGGGTCAGTGTGTGTGTGGGGATCACTCTGGGACAGTGTGTGTGTGGGGGGGGGCACTCTGGGTCAGTGTGTGTGTGGGGGTCACTCTGGGTCAGTTTGTGTGGGGGGGGCCACTCTGGGACAGTGTGTGTGGGGGGGTCACTCTGGGTCAGTTTGTGTGGGGGGGCCACTCTGGGACAGTGTGTGTGGGGGGGTCACTCTGGGTCAGTGTGTGGGGGGTCACTCTGGGACAGTGTGGGGGGGTCACTCTGGGACAGTGTGTGTGGGGGTCACTCTGGGTCAGTGTGTGTCTGGGGGTCACTCTGGGTCAGTGTGTGTGTGTGGGGGGGAGTCACTCTGGGTCAGTGTGTGGGGGGTCACTCTGGGTCAGCGTGGGGGGATCATTCTGGGTCAGTGTGTGTCTGGGGGTCACTCTGGGTCAGTGTATGTGGGGGGGGGTCACTCTGGGTCAGTGTATGTGGGGGGGGTCACTCTGGGACAGTGTGTGTGGGGGGTCACTCTGGGTCAGTGTGTGTGGGGGGGGTCACTCTGGGACAGTGTGTGTGGGGGGGTCACTCTGGGTCAGTGTGTGGGGGGTCACTCTGGGTCAGTGTGTGTGTGGGGTCACTCTGGGTCAGTTTGTGTGTGTGGGGGGGGTCACTCTGGGTCAGTGTGTATGGGGGTCACTCTGGGTCAGTGTGTGTGGTGTCACTCTGGGTCAGTGTGTGTGGGGGGTCACTCTGGGTCAGTTTGTGTGTGTGTGGGGGGGTCACTCTGGGTCAGTGTGTATGGGGGTCACTCTGGGTCAGTGTGTGTGGGGTCACTCTGGGTCAGTGTGTGTGGGGGGGTCACTCTGGGACAGTGTATATGAAGGGTCACACTGGGTCAGTGTGTGTGTGGGGGGTCACTCTGGGTCAGTGTGTGTGGGGGGGGTCACTCTGGGACAGTGTGTGTGGGGGGGTCACTCTGGGTCAGTGTGTGGGGGGTTCAATCTGGGAAAGTGTGGGGGGTCACTCTGGGACAGTGTGTGTGTGGGGGGGGTAACTCTGGGACAGTGTGTGTGTGGGGGGGGCACTCTGGGTCAGTGTGTGTGGGGGGGTCACTCTGGCTCAGTGTGTGGGGGGTCACTCTGGGTCAGTGTGTGTGTGGGGTCACTCTGGGTCAGTTTGTGTGTGTGAGGGGGGTCACTCTGGGTCAGTGTATATGGGGGTCACTCTGGGTCAGTGTGTGTGGGGTCACTCTGGGTCAGTGTGTGTGGGGGGGTCACTCTGGGACAGTGTATATGAAGGGTCACACTGGGTCAGTGTGTGGGGGGTCACTCTGGGTCAGTGTGTGTGTGGGGGGTCACTCTGATACAGTGTGAGGGGTCACTCTGAGTCAGTGTGTGTCTGGGGCTCAGTCTGGGTCAGTGTGTGTAGGGGTGGTCACTCTGGGTCAGTGTGTGTGGGGGGTCACTCTGGGTCAGTGTGTAGGGGGCGTCACTCTGGGTCAGTGTGTGGGGCGGTCACTCTGGGTCAGTGTGGGTGGTGTTACTCTGGGTCAGGTATGGGGGGTCACTCTGGGTCAGTGTGTGTGTGGGGTCACTCTGGGTCAGTGTGTGTGGGGGGTCACTCTGGGTCAGTAAGAATGTGTGGGGTCACTCTGATACAGTGTGAGGGGTCACTCTGAGTCAGTGTGTGTAGGGGGTTCACTCTGGGTCAGTGTATATGGGGGTCACTCTGGGTCAGTGTGTGTGGGGTCACTCTGGGTCAGTGTGTGTGGGGGTTCACTCTGGGTCAGTGTGTGGGGGGGTCATTCTGGGTCAGTGTGTGGGGGGTTCACTCTGGGTCAGTGTGTGTGGGGGTTCACTCTGGGTCAGTGTGTGTGGGGGTTCACTCTGGGTCAGTGTGTATGGGGGGTCACTCTGGGTCAGTGTGTTTGGGCATCACTCTGGGTCAGTGTGTGTGGGGGTTCACTCTGGGTCAGTGTGTATGGGGGGTCACTCTGGGTCAGTGAGTGTGGGGGGGTCACTCTGGGTCAGTGTGTGGGGGGGGTCACTCTGGGTCAGTGTGTAGGGGGGGTCACTCTGGGTCAGTGTGTGTGGGGGTCACTCTGGGTCAGTGTGTAGGGGGCGTCACTCTGGGTCAGTGTGTAGGGGGCGTCACTCTGGGTCAGTGTGTGTGGGGGTCACTCTGAGTCAGTGTGTAGGTGGGTCACTCTGGGTCAGTGTGTATGGGGGGTTCACTCTGGGTCAGTGTGTGTGTGGGGTCACTCTGGGTCAGTTTGTGTGTGTGGGGGGGGTCACTCTGGGTCAGTGTGTATGGGGGTCACTCTGGGTCAGTGTGTGTGGTGTCACTCTGGGTCAGTGTGTGTGGGGGGTCACTCTGGGTCAGTTTGTGTGTGTGTGGGGGGGTCACTCTGGGTCAGTGTGTATGGGGGTCACTCTGGGTCAGTGTGTGTGGGGTCACTCTGGGTCAGTGTGTGTGGGGGGTTCACTCTGGGACAGTGTATATGAAGGGTCACACTGGGTCAGTGTGTGTGTGGGGGGTCACTCTGGGACAGTGTGTGTGGGGGGGTCACTCTGGGTCAGTGTGTGGGGGGTTCAATCTGGGAAAGTGTGGGGGGTCACTCTGGGACAGTGTGTGTGTGGGGGGGGGTAACTCTGGGACAGTGTGTGTGTGGGGGGGGCACTCTGGGTCAGTGTGTGTGGGGGGGTCACTCTGGCTCAGTGTGTGGGGGGTCACTCTGGGTCAGTGTGTGTGTGGGGTCACTCTGGGTCAGTTTGTGTGTGTGAGGGGGGTCACTCTGGGTCAGTGTATATGGGGGTCACTCTGGGTCAGTGTGTGTGGGGTCACTCTGGGTCAGTGTGTGTGGGGGGGTCACTCTGGGACAGTGTATATGAAGGGTCACACTGGGTCAGTGTGTGGGGGGTCACTCTGGGTCAGTTTGTGTGTGGGGGGTCACTCTGATACAGTGTGAGGGGTCACTCTGAGTCAGTGTGTGTCTGGGGCTCAGTCTGGGTCAGTGTGTGTAGGGGTGGTCACTCTGGGTCAGTGTGTGTGGGGGGTCACTCTGGGTCAGTGTGTGTGTGGGGTCACTCTGGGTCAGTGTGTGTGGGGGGTCACTCTGGGTCAGTAAGAATGTGTGGGGTCACTCTGATACAGTGTGAGGGGTCACTCTGAGTCAGTGTGTGTAGGGGGTTCACTCTGGGTCAGTGTATATGGGGGTCACTCTGGGTCAGTGTGTGTGGGGTCACTCTGGGTCAGTGTGTGTGGGGTTCACTCTGGGTCAGTGTGTGGGGGGGTCATTCTGGGTCAGTGTGTGTGGGGGTCACTCTGGGTCAGTGTGTAGGTGGGTCACTCTGGGTCAGTGTGTGTGGGGGGTTCACTCTGGGTCAGTGTGTATGGGGGTCACTCTGGGTCAGTGTGTATGGGGGTCACTCTGGGACAGTGTGTGTGGGGGTCACTCTGGGTCAGTGTGTGGGGGGGTCACTCTGGGACAGTGTGTGTGGGGGGGTTCACTCTGGGTCAGTGTGTGTGGGGGTTCACTCTGGGTCAGTGTTATGGGGGTCACTCTGGGTCAGTGTGTATGGGGGTCACTCTGGGACAGTGTGTGTGGGGGTCACTCTGGGTCAGTGTGTGTGGGGGGTTCACTCTGGGACAGTGTGTGGGGGGGTCACTCTGGGACAGTGTGTGTGGGGGTCACTCTGGGTCAGTGTGTGGGGGGGTCACTCTGGACAGTGTGTGTGGGGGGTTCACTCTGGGTCAGTGTGTGTGGGGGTTCACTCTGGGTCAGTGTGTATGGGGGTCACTCTGGGTCAGTGTGTGTGGGGGGGTCACTCTGGGACAGTGTGTGTGGGGGTCACTCTGGGTCAGTGTGTGTGGGGGGTTCACTCTGGGACAGTGTGTGTGGGGGGGTCACTCTGGGACAGTGTGTGTGGGGGTTCACTCTGGGTCAGTGTGTGTGGGGGTCACTCTGGGTCAGTGTGTATGGGGGGTTCACTTTGGGTCAGTGTGTATGGGGGTCACTCTGGGTCAGTGTTTGTGGGGATTCACTCTAGGTCAGTGTGTGTGGGGGTCACTCTGGGACATGTGTGTGTGTGGGGGTCACTCTGGGACAGTGTGTATGGGGGTTCACTCTGGGTCAGTGTGTGTGGGGGTCACTCTGGGACAGTGTGTGTGGGGGGTCACTCTGGGTCAGTGTGTGTGGGGGTCACTCTGGGACAGTGTGTTTGGGAGTTCACTCTAGGTCAGTGTGTGTAGGGGTCACTCTGGGACAGTGTGTATGGGGGTTCACTCTGGGTCAGTGTGTGTGGGGGTCACTCTGGGACAGTGTGTGTTTGGGAGTCACTCTGGGTCAGTGTATATGGGGGGTCACTCTGGGTCAGTGTGTGTGGGGGTCACTCTGGGTCAGTGTGTGTGGGGGTCACTCTGGGTCAGTGTGTGTGGGGGTCACTCTGGGTCAGTGTGTGTGTGGGGTTCACTCTGGGTCAGTGTGTGTGTGGGGTTCACTCTGGGTCAGTGTGTGTGGGGGGTCACTCTGGGTCAGTGTGTATGGGGGTCCACTCTGGGTCAGTGTGTATGGGGGGGGTCACTCTGGGACAGTGTGTGTGGGGGTTCACTCTGGGACAGTGTGTGTGGGGGTCACTCTGGGACAGTGTGTATGGGGGTCACTCTGGGTCAGTGTGTATGGGGGGGGTCACTCTAGGACAGTGTGTGTGGGGGTCACTCTGGGACAGTGTGTGTGGGGGGTCACTCTGTGTCAGTGTGTGTGGGGGTTCACTCTGGGTCAGTGTGTGTGTGGGGGTCACTCTGGGTCAGTGTGTGTGGGGGGTTCACTCTGGGTCAGTGTGTGGGGGTGTCGCTCTGGGTCAGTGTGTGTGGGGGTCACTCTGGGACAGTGTGGGTGGTCACTCTGGGTCAGTGTGTGGGAGATCAGTGTGTGTGGGGCATCACTCTGGGTCAGTGTGGGGGGGTCACTCTGGGTCACTATGTAAGGGGGGGTCACTCTGGGACAGTGTGTGTGGGGGTTCACTCTGGGTTCAGTGTGTATGGGGGTCACTCTGGGTCAGTGTGTGTGGGGGGTCACTCTGGGTCAGTGTGTGTGTGGGGTTCACTCTGGGTCAGTGTGTGTGGGGGGTCACTCTGGGTCAGTGTGTGTGTGGGGTTCACTCTGGGTCAGTGTGTGTGGGGGGTCACTCTGGGTCAGTGTGTGTGGGGGGGTCACCCTGGGTCAGTGTGTGTGGGGGGTTCACTCTGGGTCAGTGTGTGTGGGGGGGTCACTCTGGGACAGTGAATATGGGGGGGTCACTCTGGGTCAGTGTGTGTGGGGGTCACTCTGGGTCAGTGTGTATGGGGGTCACTCTGGGTCAGTGTATATGGGGGGTCACTCTGGGTCAGTGTGTTGGGGGGGTCACTCTGGGTCAGTGTGTGTGGGGGGGTTCACTCTGGGTCAGTGTGTGTGGGGGTCACTCTGGGTCAGTGTGTATGGGGGTTCACTCTGGGTCAGTGTGTGTGTGGGGGTCACTCTGGGTCAGTGTGTATGGGGGTTACTCTGGGTCAGTGTGTGTGTGGGGGTCACTCTGGGTCAGTGTGTGTGGGGGTCACTCTGAGTCAGTGTGTGTGTGGGGGTCACTCTGGGTCAGTGTGTGTGGGGGTCACTCTGGGTCAGTGTGTATGGGGGTTCACTCTGGGTCAGTGTGTATGGGGGTTACTCTGGGTCAGTGTGTGGGGGTTCACTCTGCGTCAGTGTGTGTGGGGGTCACTCTGGGACAGTGTGTATGGGGGTTCACTCTGGGTCAGTGTGTGGGGGGTCACTCTGGGACAGTGTGTATGGGGGTTCACTCTGGGTCAGTTGTGTGGGGGTCACTCTGGGACAGTGTGTATGGGGGTTCACTCTGGGTCAGTGTGTGTGGGGGTCACTCTGGGTCAGTGTATATGGGGGGTCACTCTGGGTCAGTGTGTGTGTGGGGGTTCACTCTGGGTCAGTGTGTGTGGGGGGTCACTCTGGGTCAGTGTGTGTGTGGGTGTTCACTCTGGGTCAGTGTATATGGGGGGTCACTCTGGGTCAGTGTGTGTGGGGGTTCACTCTGGGTCAGTGTGTGTGGGGGTCACTCTGGGTCAGTGTGTGTGTGGGGGTCACTCTGGGTCAGTGTATATGGGGGGTCACTCTGGGTCAGTGTGTGTGGGGGGTGACTCTGGGTCAGTGTATATGGGGGGTCACTCTGGCTCAGTGTGTGGGGGGAGTCACTCTGGGTCAGTGTATATGAGGGGTAACTCTGGGTCAGTGTGTGTGGGGGTCACTCTGGGTCAGTGTGTGTGTGGGGGTTCACTCTGGGTCAGTGTATATGGGGGTTCACTCTGGGTCAGTGTGTGGGGGGGGTCACTCTGGGTCAGTGTGTGTGGGGTTTCACTCTGGGTCAGTGTGTGTGGGGGTCACTCTGGGACAGTGTGTGTGTGCGGGGTTCACTCTGGGTCAGTGTGTGTGTGGGGGTCACTCTGGGACAGTGTGTATGGGGGTTCACTCTGGGTCAGTTTGTGTGTGGGGGTCACTCTGGGTCAGTGTGTGTGGGGGTCACTCTGGGACAGTGTGTGTGTGGGGGTTCACTCTGGGTCAGTGTATATGGGGGTTCACTTTGGGTCAGTGTGTGTGGGGGTCACTCTGGGTCAGTTTGTGTGGGGTTTCACTCTGGGTCAGTGTGTGTGGGGGTCACTCTGGGACAGTGTGTGTGCGGGGTTCACTCTGGGTCAGTGTGTGTGTGGGGGTCACTCTGGGTCAGTGTGTGTGGGGGGTTCACTCTGGGTCAGTGTGTGTGGGGGGTCACTCTGGGTCAGTGTGTGTGGGTGTCACTCTGGGACATTGTGTATGGGGGTTCACTCTGGGTCAGTGTGTGTGGGGGTCACTCTGGGACAGTGTGTGTGGGGGTTCACTCTGGGTCAGTGTGTGTGGGGGTCACTCTGGGACAGTGTGTTTGGGGGTTCACTCTGGGTCAGTGTGTGTGTGGGGGGGTCACTCTGGGTCAGTGTGTGTGGGGGTCACTCTGGGTCAGTGTGTGTGTGGGGGGGTCACTCTGGGTCAGTGTGTGTGGGGGTCACTCTGGGTCAGTGTGTGGGGGGGTCACTCTGGGTCAGCGAGTGTGGGGGTCACTCTGGGACAGTGTGTGTGGGGGGTCACTCTGGGTCAGTGTGTGTGGGGGTCACTCTGGGTCAGTGTGTGTGGGGGTTCACTCTGGGTTAGTGTGTGTGGGGGTCACTCTGGGTCAGTGTGTGTGGGGGTCACTCTGGGTCAGTGTGTGGGGGGTTCACTCTGGGTCAGTGTGTGTGGGGGGTCACTCTGGGTCAGTGTATATGGGGGGTCACTCTGGGACAGTGTATATGGGGGGTCACTCTGGGTCAGTGTGTAGGGGGTTCACTCTGGGTCAGTGTGTATGGGGGGTCACTCTGGGTCAGTGTATATGGGGGGTCACTCTGGGTCAGTGTGTGTGGGGGTCACTCTGGGACAGTGTGTATGGGGGTCACTCTGGGACAGTGTGTGTGGGGGGTCACTCTGGGTCAGTGTGTGGGGGGGTCACTCTGGGTCAGCGAGTGTGGGGGTCACTCTGGGACAGTGTGTGTGGGGGGTCACTCTGGGTCAGTGTGTGTGGGGGTCACTCTGGGTCAGTGTGTGTGGGGGTTCACTCTGGGTCAGTGTGTGTGGGGGTCACTCTGGGTCAGTGTGTGTGGGGGTCACTCTGGGTCAGTGTGTGGGGGGTTCACTCTGGGTCAGTGTGTGTGGGGGGTCACTCTGGGTCAGTGTATATGGGGGGTCACTCTGGGTCAGTGTATATGGGGGGTCACTCTGGGACAGTGTATATGGGGGGTCACTCTGGGTCAGTGTGTAGGGGGTTCACTCTGGGTCAGTGTGTATGGGGGGTCACTCTGGGTCAGTGTATATGGGGGGTCACTCTGGGTCAGTGTGTGTGGGGGTCACTCTGGGACAGTGTGTATGGGGGTCACTCTGGGACAGTGTGTGTGGGGGTCACTCTGGGTCAGTGTGTGTGGGGGTTCACTCTGGGACAGTGTGTGTGGGGGTCACTCTGGGACAGTGTGTGTGGGGGTCACTCTGGGACAGTGTGTATGGGTGTCACTCTGGGTCAGTGGGTGTTGGGGGTTCACTCTGGGTCAGTGTGTGTGGGGGGTCACTCTGGGTCAGTGTGTATGGGGGGGTCACTCTGGGTCAGTGTGTATGGGGGTTCACTCTAGGTCAGTGTGTGTGGGGGTCACTCTGGGACAGTGTGTATGGGGGTTCACTCTGGGTCAGTTGTGTGGCGGTCACTCTGGGTCAGTGTGTGTGGGGGTCACTCTGGGACAGTATATATGGGGATTCACTCTGGGTCAGTGTGTGTGGGGGGGTCACTCTGGGACAGTGTGTGTGGGGGTTCACTCTGGGTCAGTGTGTATGGGGGTTCACTCTGGGTCAGTGTGTATGGGGGTCACTCTGGGACAGTGTGTGTGTGGGGGTCACTCTGGGTCAGTGAATATGGGGGGTCACTCTGGGTCAGTGTGTGTGGGGGTCACTCTGGGTCAGTGTGTGTGTGGGGGTCACTCTGGGTCAGTGTATATGGGGGGTCACTCTGGGTCTGTGTGTTGGGGGGGTCACTCTGGGTCAGTGTACATGGGGGTCACTCTGGCTCAGTGTGTGGGGGGAGTCACTCTGGGTCAGTGTATATAAGGGGTAACTCTGGGTCAGTGTGTGTGGGGGGTCACTCTGGGTCAGTGTGTGTGGGGGTCACTCTGGGTCAGTGTATATGGGGGGTCACTCTGGGTCAGTGTGTGTGTGGGGGTTCACTCTGGGTCAGTGTGTGTGGGGGGTCACTCTGGGTCAGTGTGTGTGTGGGTGTTCACTCTGGGTCAGTGTATATGGGGGGTCACTCTGGGTCAGTGTGTGTGGGGGTTCACTCTGGGTCAGTGTGTGTGGGGGTCACTCTGGGTCAGTGTGTGTGTGGGGGTCACTCTGGGTCAGTGTATATGGGGGGTCACTCTGGGTCAGTGTGTGTGGGGGGTGACTCTGGGTCAGTGTATATGGGGGGTCACTCTGGCTCAGTGTGTGGGGGGAGTCACTCTGGGTCAGTGTATATGAGGGGTAACTCTGGGTCAGTGTGTGTGGGGGTCACTCTGGGTCAGTGTGTGTGTGGGGGTTCACTCTGGGTCAGTGTATATGGGGGTTCACTCTGGGTCAGTGTGTGGGGGGGGTCACTCTGGGTCAGTGTGTGTGGGGTTTCACTCTGGGTCAGTGTGTGTGGGGGTCACTCTGGGACAGTGTGTGTGTGCGGGGTTCACTCTGGGTCAGTGTGTGTGTGGGGGTCACTCTGGGACAGTGTGTATGGGGGTTCACTCTGGGTCAGTTTGTGTGTGGGGGTCACTCTGGGTCAGTGTGTGTGGGGGTCACTCTGGGACAGTGTGTGTGTGGGGGTTCACTCTGGGTCAGTGTATATGGGGGTTCACTTTGGGTCAGTGTGTGTGGGGGTCACTCTGGGTCAGTTTGTGTGGGGTTTCACTCTGGGTCAGTGTGTGTGGGGGTCACTCTGGGACAGTGTGTGTGCGGGGTTCACTCTGGGTCAGTGTGTGTGTGGGGGTCACTCTGGGTCAGTGTGTGTGGGGGGTTCACTCTGGGTCAGTGTGTGTGGGGGGTCACTCTGGGTCAGTGTGTGTGGGTGTCACTCTGGGACATTGTGTATGGGGGTTCACTCTGGGTCAGTGTGTGTGGGGGTCACTCTGGGACAGTGTGTGTGGGGGTTCACTCTGGGTCAGTGTGTGTGGGGGTCACTCTGGGACAGTGTGTTTGGGGGTTCACTCTGGGTCAGTGTGTGTGTGGGGGGGTCACTCTGGGTCAGTGTGTGTGGGGGTCACTCTGGGTCAGTGTGTGTGTGGGGGGGTCACTCTGGGTCAGTGTGTGTGGGGGTCACTCTGGGTCAGTGTGTGGGGGGGTCACTCTGGGTCAGCGAGTGTGGGGGTCACTCTGGGACAGTGTGTGTGGGGGGTCACTCTGGGTCAGTGTGTGTGGGGGTCACTCTGGGTCAGTGTGTGTGGGGGTTCACTCTGGGTTAGTGTGTGTGGGGGTCACTCTGGGTCAGTGTGTGTGGGGGTCACTCTGGGTCAGTGTGTGGGGGGTTCACTCTGGGTCAGTGTGTGTGGGGGGTCACTCTGGGTCAGTGTATATGGGGGGTCACTCTGGGACAGTGTATATGGGGGGTCACTCTGGGTCAGTGTGTAGGGGATTCACTCTGGGTCAGTGTGTATGGGGGGTCACTCTGGGTCAGTGTATATGGGGGGTCACTCTGGGTCAGTGTGTGTGGGGGTCACTCTGGGACAGTGTGTATGGGGGTCACTCTGGGACAGTGTGTGTGGGGGTCACTCTGGGTCAGTGTGTGGGGGGGTCACTCTGGGTCAGCGAGTGTGGGGGTCACTCTGGGACAGTGTGTGTGGGGGGTCACTCTGGGTCAGTGTGTGTGGGGGTCACTCTGGGTCAGTGTGTGTGGGGGTTCACTCTGGGTCAGTGTGTGTGGGGGTCACTCTGGGTCAGTGTGTGTGGGGGTCACTCTGGGTCAGTGTGTGGGGGGTTCACTCTGGGTCAGTGTGTGTGGGGGGTCACTCTGGGTCAGTGTATATGGGGGGTCACTCTGGGTCAGTGTATATGGGGGGTCACTCTGGGACAGTGTATATGGGGGGTCACTCTGGGTCAGTGTGTAGGGGGTTCACTCTGGGTCAGTGTGTATGGGGGGTCACTCTGGGTCAGTGTATATGGGGGGTCACTCTGGGTCAGTGTGTGTGGGGGTCACTCTGGGACAGTGTGTATGGGGGTCACTCTGGGACAGTGTGTGTGGGGGTCACTCTGGGTCAGTGTGTGTGGGGGTTCACTCTGGGACAGTGTGTGTGGGGGTCACTCTGGGACAGTGTGTGTGGGGGTCACTCTGGGACAGTGTGTATGGGTGTCACTCTGGGTCAGTGGGTGTTGGGGGTTCACTCTGGGTCAGTGTGTGTGGGGGGTCACTCTGGGTCAGTGTGTATGGGGGGGTCACTCTGGGTCAGTGTGTATGGGGGTTCACTCTAGGTCAGTGTGTGTGGGGGTCACTCTGGGACTGTGTATGGGGGTTCACTCTGGGTCAGTGTGTGTGTGTGTGGGTGGTCACTCTGGGTCAGTGTGAGGGGGGTCACTCTGGGTCAGCGTGGGGGGATCATTCTGGGTCAGTGTGTGTCTGGGGGTCACTCTGGGTCAGTGTATGTGGGGGGGGTCACTCTGGGTCAGTGTATGTGGGGGGGGTCACTCTGGGACAGTGTGTGTGGGGGGTCACTCTGGGTCAGTGTGTGTGGGGGGGGTCACTCTGGGACAGTGTGTGTGGGGGGGTCACTCTGGGTCAGTGTGTGGGGGGTCACTCTGGGTCAGTGTGTGTGTGGGGTCACTCTGGGTCAGTTTGTGTGTGTGGGGGGGGTCACTCTGGGTCAGTGTGTATGGGGGTCACTCTGGGTCAGTGTGTGTGGTGTCACTCTGGGTCAGTGTGTGTGGGGGGTCACTCTGGGTCAGTTTGTGTGTGTGTGGGGGGGTCACTCTGGGTCAGTGTGTATGGGGGTCACTCTGGGTCAGTGTGTGTGGGGTCACTCTGGGTCAGTGTGTGTGGGGGGGTCACTCTGGGACAGTGTATATGAAGGGTCACACTGGGTCAGTGTGTGGGGGGTCACTCTGGGTCAGTGTGTGTGGGGGGGGTCACTCTGGGACAGTGTGTGTGGGGGGGTCACTCTGGGTCAGTGTGTGGGGGGTTCAATCTGGGAAAGTGTGGGGGGTCACTCTGGGACAGTGTGTGTGTGGGGGGGGTAACTCTGGGACAGTGTGTGTGTGGGGGGGGCACTCTGGGTCAGTGTGTGTGGGGGGGTCACTCTGGCTCAGTGTGTGGGGGGTCACTCTGGGTCAGTGTGTGTGTGGGGTCACTCTGGGTCAGTTTGTGTGTGTGAGGGGGGTCACTCTGGGTCAGTGTATATGGGGGTCACTCTGGGTCAGTGTGTGGGGGGGGTCACTCTGGGACAGTGTATATGAAGGGTCACACTGGGTCAGTGTGTGGGGGGTCACTCTGGGTCAGTGTGTGTGTGGGGGGTCACTCTGATACAGTGTGAGGGGTCACTCTGAGTCAGTGTGTGTCTGGGGCTCAGTCTGGGTCAGTGTGTGTAGGGGTGGTCACTCTGGGTCAGTGTGTGTGGGGGGTCACTCTGGGTCAGTGTGTAGGGGGCGTCACTCTGGGTCAGTGTGTGGGGCGGTCACTCTGGGTCAGTGTGGGTGGTGTTACTCTGGGTCAGGTATGGGGGGTCACTCTGGGTCAGTGTGTGTGTGGGGTCACTCTGGGTCAGTGTGTGTGGGGGGTCACTCTGGGTCAGTAAGAATGTGTGGGGTCACTCTGATACAGTGTGAGGGGTCACTCTGAGTCAGTGTGTGTAGGGGGTTCACTCTGGGTCAGTGTATATGGGGGTCACTCTGGGTCAGTGTGTGTGGGGTCACTCTGGGTCAGTGTGTGTGGGGGTTCACTCTGGGTCAGTGTGTGGGGGGGTCATTCTGGGTCAGTGTGTGGGGGGGTTCACTCTGGGTCAGTGTGTGTGGGGGTTCACTCTGGGTCAGTGTGTGTGGGGGGTCACTCTGGGTCAGTGTGTATGGGGGGTCACTCTGGGTCAGTGTGTTTGGGCATCACTCTGGGTCAGTGTGTGTGGGGGTTCACTCTGGGTCAGTGTGTATGGGGGGTCACTCTGGGTCAGTGAGTGTGGGGGGGTCACTCTGGGTCAGTGTGTGGGGGGGGTCACTCTGGGTCAGTGTGTAGGGGGGGTCACTCTGGGTCAGTGTGTGTGGGGGTCACTCTGGGTCAGTGTGTAGGGGGCGTCACTCTGGGTCAGTGTGTAGGGGGCGTCACTCTGGGTCAGTGTGTGTGGGGGTCACTCTGGGTCAGTGTGTAGGTGGGTCACTCTGGGTCAGTGTGTATGGGGGGTTCACTCTGGGTCAGTGTGTATGGGGGTCACTCTGGGTCAGTGTGTATGGGGGTCACTCTGGGACAGTGTGTGTGGGGGTCACTCTGGGTCAGTGTGTGGGGGGTCACTCTGGGACAGTGTGTGTGGGGGGTTCACTCTGGGTCAGTGTGTGTGGGGGTTCACTCTGGGTCAGTGTGTATGGGGGTCACTCTGGGTCAGTGTGTATGGGGGTCACTCTGGGACAGTGTGTGTGGGGGTCACTCTGGGTCAGTGTGTGTGGGGGGTTCACTCTGGGACAGTGTGTGTGGGGGGGTCACTCTGGGACAGTGTGTGTGGGGGTCACTCTGGGTCAGTGTGTGGGGGGGTCACTCTGGGACAGTGTGTGTGGGGGGTTCACTCTGGGTCAGTGTGTGTGGGGGTTCACTCTGGGTCAGTGTGTATGGGGGTCACTCTGGGTCAGTGTGTGTGGGGGGGTCACTCTGGGACAGTGTGTGTGGGGGTCACTCTGGGTCAGTGTGTGTGGGGGGTTCACTCTGGGACAGTGTGTGTGGGGGGGTCACTCTGGGACAGTGTGTGTGGGGGTTCACTCTGGGTCAGTGTGTGTGGGGGTCACTCTGGGTCAGTGTGTATGGAGGTTCACTTTGGGTCAGTGTGTGTGGGGGTCACTCTGGGTCAGTGTGTATGGGGGTCACTCTGGGTCAGTGTGTATGGGGGTCACTCTGGGACAGTGTGTGTGGGGGTCACTCTGGGTCAGTGTGTGGGGGGGTCACTCTGGGACAGTGTGTGTGGGGGTCACTCTGGGTCAGTGTGTGTGGGGGTTCACTCTG
The DNA here is from genome assembly GCF_047496795.1 of Chiloscyllium punctatum. Lineage (NCBI taxonomy): Eukaryota > Metazoa > Chordata > Chondrichthyes > Orectolobiformes > Hemiscylliidae > Chiloscyllium > Chiloscyllium punctatum. The sequence goes on from NC_092740.1 coordinate 5,474,169, forward strand.
GGTCAGTGTGTATGGGGGTCACTCTGGGTCAGTGTGTATGGGGGTCACTCTGGGACAGTGTGTGTGGGGGTCACTCTGGGTCAGTGTGTGTGGGGGGTTCACTCTGGGACAGTGTGTGTGGGGGGGTCACTCTGGGACAGTGTGTGTGGGGGTCACTCTGGGTCAGTGTGTGGGGGGGTCACTCTGGGACAGTGTGTGTGGGGGGTTCACTCTGGGTCAGTGTGTGTGGGGGTTCACTCTGGGTCAGTGTGTATGGGGGTCACTCTGGGTCAGTGTGTGTGGGGGGGTCACTCTGGGACAGTGTGTGTGGGGGTCACTCTGGGTCAGTGTGTGTGGGGGGTTCACTCTGGGACAGTGTGTGTGGGGGGGTCACTCTGGGACAGTGTGTGTGGGGGTTCACTCTGGGTCAGTGTGTGTGGGGGTCACTCTGGGTCAGTGTGTATGGGGGTTCACTTTGGGTCAGTGTGTTTGGGGGTCACTCTGGGTCAGTGTTTGTGGGGTTTCACTCTAGGTCAGTGTGTGTGGGGGTCACTCTGGGACATGTGTGTGTGTGGGGGTCACTCTGGGACAGTGTGTATGGGGGTTCACTCTGGGTCAGTGTGTGTGGGGGTCACTCTGGGACAGTGTGTGTGGGGGGTCACTCTGGGTCAGTGTGTGTGGGGGTCACTCTGGGACAGTGTGTTTGGGAGTTCACTCTAGGTCAGTGTGTGTAGGGGTCACTCTGGGACAGTGTGTATGGGGGTTCACTCTGGGTCAGTGTGTGTGGGGGTCACTCTGGGACAGTGTGTGTTTGGGAGTCACTCTGGGTCAGTGTGTGTGGGGGTCACTCTGGGTCAGTGTGTGTGTGGGGTTCACTCTGGGTCAGTGTGTGTGGGGGGTCACTCTGGGTCAGTGTGTATGGGGGTCACTCTGGGTCAGTGTGTGTGGGGGGGTCACTCTGGGACAGTGTGTGTGGGGGTTCACTCTGGGTCAGTGTGTGTGGGGGTCACTCTGGGTCAGTGTGTATGGGGGTTCACTTTGGGTCAGTGTGTGTGGGGGTCACTCTGGGTCAGTGTTTGTGGGGTTTCACTCTAGGTCAGTGTGTGTGGGGGTCACTCTGGGACATGTGTGTGTGTGGGGGTCACTCTGGGACAGTGTGTATGGGGGTTCACTCTGGGTCAGTGTGTGTGGGGGTCACTCTGGGACAGTGTGTGTGGGGGGTCACTCTGGGTCAGTGTGTGTGGGGGTCACTCTGGGACAGTGTGTTTGGGAGTTCACTCTAGGTCAGTGTGTGTAGGGGTCACTCTGGGACAGTGTGTATGGGGGTTCACTCTGGGTCAGTGTGTGTGGGGGTCACTCTGGGACAGTGTGTGTTTGGGAGTCACTCTGGGTCAGTGTATATGGGGGGTCACTCTGGGTCAGTGTGTGTGGGGGTCACTCTGGGTCAGTGTGTGTGGGGGTCACTCTGGGTCAGTGCGTGTGGGGGTCACTCTGGGTCAGTGTGTGTGGGGGTCACTCTGGGTCAGTGTGTGTGGGGGTCACTCTGGGTCAGTGTGTGTGTGGGGTTCACTCTGGGTCAGTGTGTGTGTGGGGTTCACTCTGGGTCAGTGTGTGTGGGGGGTCACTCTGGGTCAGTGTGTATGGGGGTCACTCTGGGTCAGTGTGTATGGGGGGGTCACTCTGGGACAGTGTGTGTGGGGGTGTCGCTCTGGGTCAGTGTGTGGGGGGGTCACTCTGGGACAGTGTGGGTGGTCACTCTGGGTCAGTGTGTGGGAGGTCAGTGTGTGTGGGGCATCACTCTGGGTCAGTGTGGGGGGGTCACTCTGGGTCACTATGTAAGGGGGGGTCACTCTGGGACAGTGTGTGTGGGGGTTCACTCTGGGTCAGTGTGTATGGGGGTCACTCTGGGTCAGTGTGTGTGGGGGGTCACTCTGGGTCAGTGTGTGTCTGGGGGTCACTCTGGGTCAGTGTGTGGGGGGTCACTCTGGGTCAGTATGTGTGGGGGGTCACTCTGAGTCAGTGTGTGTGGGGGGTCACTCTGGGTCAGTGTGTGTGGGGGGTCACTCTGGGTCAGTGTGTGTCTGGGGGTCACTCTGGGTCAGTGTGTGGGGGGTCACTCTGGGTCAGTATGTGTGGGGGGTCACTCTGGGTCAGTGTGTGGGAGGTCAGTGTGTGTGGGGCATCACTCTGGGTCAGTGTGGGGGGGTCACTCTGGGTCACTATGTAAGGGGGGGTCACTCTGGGACAGTGTGTGTGGGGGTTCACTCTGGGTCAGTGTGTATGGGGGTCACTCTGGGTCAGTGTGTGGGGGGGGTCACTCTGGGTCAGTGTGTGTGTGGGGTTCACTCTGGGTCAGTGTGTGTGGGGGGTCACTCTGGGTCAGTGTGTGTGTGGGGTTCACTCTGGGTCAGTGTGGGGGCGTCACTCTGATTCAGTGTGTGTGTGTGGGGGGGTCACTCTGGGTCAGTGTGTGTGGGGGGGTCACTCTGGGTCAGTGTGTGTTGGGGGGTCACTCTGGGTCAGTGTGTGGGGGGGTTCACTCTGGGTCAGTGTGTGTGGGGGGTTCACTCTGGGTCAGTGTGTGTGGGGGGTCACTCTGGGTCAGTGTGTGTCTGGGGGTCACTCTGGGTCAGTGTGTGGGGGGTCACTCTGGGTCAGTATGTGTGGGGGGTCACTCTGAGTCAGTGTGTGTGGGGGGTCACTCTGGGACAGTGTGTGTGGGGGGGCCACTCTGGGACAGTGTGTGGGGGGTTCACTCTGGGACAGTGTGGGGGTTCACTCTGGGTCAGTGTGTGTGGGGTTCACTCTGGGACAGTGTGTGTGGGGGGGCCACTCTGGGACAGTGTGTGGGGGGTTCACTCTGGGACAGTGTGGGGGTTCACTCTGGGTCAGTGTGTGTGGGGGTCACTCTGGGACAGTGTGGGGGTTCACTCTGGGTCAGTGTGTGTGGGGGTCACTCTGGGACAGTGTGTGTGGGGGGGCCACTCTGGGACAGTGTGTGGGGGGTTCACTCTGGGACAGTGTGGGTGGTCACTCTGGGTCAGTGTGTGGGGGGTCACTCTGGGTCAGCGTGGGGGGATCATTCTGGGTCAGTGTGTGTGGGGGGATCATTCTGGGTCAGTGTGTGTGGGGGGGGTCACTCTGGGTCAGTGTGTGGGGGGTTCAATCTGGGATAGTGTGGGGGGATCATTCTGGGTCAGTGTGTATGGGGGGGTTCACTCTGGGTCAGTGTGTGTGTGGGGGGGTCACTCTGGGACAGTGTGTGTGTGGGGGGGGGCACTCTGGGTCAGTGTGTGTGTGGGGATCACTCTGGGACAGTGTGTGTGTGGGGGGGGGCACTCTGGGTCAGTGTGTGTGTGGGGGTCACTCTGGGTCAGTTTGTGTGGGGGGGGCCACTCTGGGACAGTGTGTGTGGGGGGGTCACTCTGGGTCAGTTTGTGTGGGGGGGCCACTCTGGGACAGTGTGTGTGGGGGGGTCACTCTGGGTCAGTGTGTGGGGGGTCACTCTGGGACAGTGTGGGGGGGTCACTCTGGGACAGTGTGTGTGGGGGTCACTCTGGGTCAGTGTGTGTCTGGGGGTCACTCTGGGTCAGTGTGTGTGTGTGGGGGGGAGTCACTCTGGGTCAGTGTGTGGGGGGTCACTCTGGGTCAGCGTGGGGGGATCATTCTGGGTCAGTGTGTGTCTGGGGGTCACTCTGGGTCAGTGTATGTGGGGGGGGGTCACTCTGGGTCAGTGTATGTGGGGGGGGTCACTCTGGGACAGTGTGTGTGGGGGGTCACTCTGGGTCAGTGTGTGTGGGGGGGGTCACTCTGGGACAGTGTGTGTGGGGGGGTCACTCTGGGTCAGTGTGTGGGGGGTCACTCTGGGTCAGTGTGTGTGTGGGGTCACTCTGGGTCAGTTTGTGTGTGTGGGGGGGGTCACTCTGGTCAGTGTGTGTGGTGTCACTCTGGGTCAGTGTGTGTGGGGGGTCACTCTGGGTCAGTTTGTGTGTGTGTGGGGGGGTCACTCTGGGTCAGTGTGTATGGGGGTCACTCTGGGTCAGTGTGTGTGGGGTCACTCTGGGTCAGTGTGTGTGGGGGGGTCACTCTGGGACAGTGTATATGAAGGGTCACACTGGGTCAGTGTGTGTGTGGGGGGTCACTCTGGGTCAGTGTGTGTGGGGGGGGTCACTCTGGGACAGTGTGTGTGGGGGGGTCACTCTGGGTCAGTGTGTGGGGGGTTCAATCTGGGAAAGTGTGGGGGGTCACTCTGGGACAGTGTGTGTGTGGGGGGGGTAACTCTGGGACAGTGTGTGTGTGGGGGGGGCACTCTGGGTCAGTGTGTGTGGGGGGGTCACTCTGGCTCAGTGTGTGGGGGGTCACTCTGGGTCAGTGTGTGTGTGGGGTCACTCTGGGTCAGTTTGTGTGTGTGAGGGGGGTCACTCTGGGTCAGTGTATATGGGGGTCACTCTGGGTCAGTGTGTGTGGGGTCACTCTGGGTCAGTGTGTGTGGGGGGGTCACTCTGGGACAGTGTATATGAAGGGTCACACTGGGTCAGTGTGTGGGGGGTCACTCTGGGTCAGTGTGTGTGTGGGGGGTCACTCTGATACAGTGTGAGGGGTCACTCTGAGTCAGTGTGTGTCTGGGGCTCAGTCTGGGTCAGTGTGTGTAGGGGTGGTCACTCTGGGTCAGTGTGTGTGGGGGGTCACTCTGGGTCAGTGTGTAGGGGGCGTCACTCTGGGTCAGTGTGTGGGGCGGTCACTCTGGGTCAGTGTGGGTGGTGTTACTCTGGGTCAGGTATGGGGGGTCACTCTGGGTCAGTGTGTGTGTGGGGTCACTCTGGGTCAGTGTGTGTGGGGGGTCACTCTGGGTCAGTAAGAATGTGTGGGGTCACTCTGATACAGTGTGAGGGGTCACTCTGAGTCAGTGTGTGTAGGGGGTTCACTCTGGGTCAGTGTATATGGGGGTCACTCTGGGTCAGTGTGTGTGGGGTCACTCTGGGTCAGTGTGTGTGGGGGTTCACTCTGGGTCAGTGTGTGGGGGGGTCATTCTGGGTCAGTGTGTGGGGGGTTCACTCTGGGTCAGTGTGTGTGGGGGTTCACTCTGGGTCAGTGTGTGTGGGGGTTCACTCTGGGTCAGTGTGTATGGGGGGTCACTCTGGGTCAGTGTGTTTGGGCATCACTCTGGGTCAGTGTGTGTGGGGGTTCACTCTGGGTCAGTGTGTATGGGGGGTCACTCTGGGTCAGTGAGTGTGGGGGGGTCACTCTGGGTCAGTGTGTGGGGGGGGTCACTCTGGGTCAGTGTGTAGGGGGGGTCACTCTGGGTCAGTGTGTGTGGGGGTCACTCTGGGTCAGTGTGTAGGGGGCGTCACTCTGGGTCAGTGTGTAGGGGGCGTCACTCTGGGTCAGTGTGTGTGGGGGTCACTCTGAGTCAGTGTGTAGGTGGGTCACTCTGGGTCAGTGTGTATGGGGGGTTCACTCTGGGTCAGTGTGTGTGTGGGGTCACTCTGGGTCAGTTTGTGTGTGTGGGGGGGGTCACTCTGGGTCAGTGTGTATGGGGGTCACTCTGGGTCAGTGTGTGTGGTGTCACTCTGGGTCAGTGTGTGTGGGGGGTCACTCTGGGTCAGTTTGTGTGTGTGTGGGGGGGTCACTCTGGGTCAGTGTGTATGGGGGTCACTCTGGGTCAGTGTGTGTGGGGTCACTCTGGGTCAGTGTGTGTGGGGGGTTCACTCTGGGACAGTGTATATGAAGGGTCACACTGGGTCAGTGTGTGTGTGGGGGGTCACTCTGGGACAGTGTGTGTGGGGGGGTCACTCTGGGTCAGTGTGTGGGGGGTTCAATCTGGGAAAGTGTGGGGGGTCACTCTGGGACAGTGTGTGTGTGGGGGGGGGTAACTCTGGGACAGTGTGTGTGTGGGGGGGGCACTCTGGGTCAGTGTGTGTGGGGGGGTCACTCTGGCTCAGTGTGTGGGGGGTCACTCTGGGTCAGTGTGTGTGTGGGGTCACTCTGGGTCAGTTTGTGTGTGTGAGGGGGGTCACTCTGGGTCAGTGTATATGGGGGTCACTCTGGGTCAGTGTGTGTGGGGTCACTCTGGGTCAGTGTGTGTGGGGGGGTCACTCTGGGACAGTGTATATGAAGGGTCACACTGGGTCAGTGTGTGGGGGGTCACTCTGGGTCAGTTTGTGTGTGGGGGGTCACTCTGATACAGTGTGAGGGGTCACTCTGAGTCAGTGTGTGTCTGGGGCTCAGTCTGGGTCAGTGTGTGTAGGGGTGGTCACTCTGGGTCAGTGTGTGTGGGGGGTCACTCTGGGTCAGTGTGTGTGTGGGGTCACTCTGGGTCAGTGTGTGTGGGGGGTCACTCTGGGTCAGTAAGAATGTGTGGGGTCACTCTGATACAGTGTGAGGGGTCACTCTGAGTCAGTGTGTGTAGGGGGTTCACTCTGGGTCAGTGTATATGGGGGTCACTCTGGGTCAGTGTGTGTGGGGTCACTCTGGGTCAGTGTGTGTGGGGGTTCACTCTGGGTCAGTGTGTGGGGGGGTCATTCTGGGTCAGTGTGTGTGGGGGTCACTCTGGGTCAGTGTGTAGGTGGGTCACTCTGGGTCAGTGTGTGTGGGGGGTTCACTCTGGGTCAGTGTGTATGGGGGTCACTCTGGGTCAGTGTGTATGGGGGTCACTCTGGGACAGTGTGTGTGGGGGTCACTCTGGGTCAGTGTGTGGGGGGGTCACTCTGGGACAGTGTGTGTGGGGGGTTCACTCTGGGTCAGTGTGTGTGGGGGTTCACTCTGGGTCAGTGTGTATGGGGGTCACTCTGGGTCAGTGTGTATGGGGGTCACTCTGGGACAGTGTGTGTGGGGGTCACTCTGGGTCAGTGTGTGTGGGGGGTTCACTCTGGGACAGTGTGTGGGGGGGTCACTCTGGGACAGTGTGTGTGGGGGTCACTCTGGGTCAGTGTGTGGGGGGGTCACTCTGGGACAGTGTGTGTGGGGGGTTCACTCTGGGTCAGTGTGTGTGGGGGTTCACTCTGGGTCAGTGTGTATGGGGGTCACTCTGGGTCAGTGTGTGTGGGGGGGTCACTCTGGGACAGTGTGTGTGGGGGTCACTCTGGGTCAGTGTGTGTGGGGGGTTCACTCTGGGACAGTGTGTGTGGGGGGGTCACTCTGGGACAGTGTGTGTGGGGGTTCACTCTGGGTCAGTGTGTGTGGGGGTCACTCTGGGTCAGTGTGTATGGGGGTTCACTTTGGGTCAGTGTGTATGGGGGTCACTCTGGGTCAGTGTTTGTGGGGATTCACTCTAGGTCAGTGTGTGTGGGGGTCACTCTGGGACATGTGTGTGTGTGGGGGTCACTCTGGGACAGTGTGTATGGGGGTTCACTCTGGGTCAGTGTGTGTGGGGGTCACTCTGGGACAGTGTGTGTGGGGGGTCACTCTGGGTCAGTGTGTGTGGGGGTCACTCTGGGACAGTGTGTTTGGGAGTTCACTCTAGGTCAGTGTGTGTAGGGGTCACTCTGGGACAGTGTGTATGGGGGTTCACTCTGGGTCAGTGTGTGTGGGGGTCACTCTGGGACAGTGTGTGTTTGGGAGTCACTCTGGGTCAGTGTATATGGGGGGTCACTCTGGGTCAGTGTGTGTGGGGGTCACTCTGGGTCAGTGTGTGTGGGGGTCACTCTGGGTCAGTGTGTGTGGGGGTCACTCTGGGTCAGTGTGTGTGTGGGGTTCACTCTGGGTCAGTGTGTGTGTGGGGTTCACTCTGGGTCAGTGTGTGTGGGGGGTCACTCTGGGTCAGTGTGTATGGGGGTCACTCTCGGTCAGTGTGTATGGGGGGGTCACTCTGGGACAGTGTGTGTGGGGGTTCACTCTGGGACAGTGTGTGTGGGGGTTCACTCTGGGACAGTGTGTGTGGGGGTCACTCTGGGACAGTGTGTATGGGGGTCACTCTGGGTCAGTGTGTATGGGGGGGTCACTCTAGGACAGTGTGTGTGGGGGTCACTCTGGGACAGTGTGTGTGGGGGGTCACTCTGTGTCAGTGTGTGTGGGGGTTCACTCTGGGTCAGTGTGTGTGTGGGGGTCACTCTGGGTCAGTGTGTGTGGGGGTTCACTCTGGGTCAGTGTGTGGGGGTGTCGCTCTGGGTCAGTGTGTGTGGGGGTCACTCTGGGACAGTGTGGGTGGTCACTCTGGGTCAGTGTGTGGGAGATCAGTGTGTGTGGGGCATCACTCTGGGTCAGTGTGGGGGGGTCACTCTGGGTCACTATGTAAGGGGGGGTCACTCTGGGACAGTGTGTGTGGGGGTTCACTCTGGGTCAGTGTGTATGGGGGTCACTCTGGGTCAGTGTGTGTGGGGGGTCACTCTGGGTCAGTGTGTGTGTGGGGTTCACTCTGGGTCAGTGTGTGTGGGGGGTCACTCTGGGTCAGTGTGTGTGTGGGGTTCACTCTGGGTCAGTGTGTGTGGGGGGTCACTCTGGGTCAGTGTGTGTGGGGGGGTCACCCTGGGTCAGTGTGTGTGGGGGGTTCACTCTGGGTCAGTGTGTGTGGGGGGGTCACTCTGGGACAGTGAATATGGGGGGTCACTCTGGGTCAGTGTGTGTGGGGGTCACTCTGGGTCAGTGTGTATGGGGGTCACTCTGGGTCAGTGTATATGGGGGGTCACTCTGGGTCAGTGTGTTGGGGGGGTCACTCTGGGTCAGTGTGTGTGGGGGGGTTCACTCTGGGTCAGTGTGTGTGGGGGTCACTCTGGGTCAGTGTGTATGGGGGTTCACTCTGGGTCAGTGTGTGTGTGGGGGTCACTCTGGGTCAGTGTGTATGGGGGTTACTCTGGGTCAGTGTGTGTGTGGGGGTCACTCTGGGTCAGTGTGTGTGGGGGTCACTCTGAGTCAGTGTGTGTGTGGGGGTCACTCTGGGTCAGTGTGTGTGGGGGTCACTCTGGGTCAGTGTGTATGGGGGTTCACTCTGGGTCAGTGTGTATGGGGGTTACTCTGGGTCAGTGTGTGGGGGTTCACTCTGCGTCAGTGTGTGTGGGGGTCACTCTGGGACAGTGTGTATGGGGGTTCACTCTGGGTCAGTGTGTGGGGGGTCACTCTGGGACAGTGTGTATGGGGGTTCACTCTGGGTCAGTTGTGTGGGGGTCACTCTGGGACAGTGTGTATGGGGGTTCACTCTGGGTCAGTGTGTGTGGGGGTCACTCTGGGTCAGTGTATATGGGGGGTCACTCTGGGTCAGTGTGTGTGTGGGGGTTCACTCTGGGTCAGTGTGTGTGGGGGGTCACTCTGGGTCAGTGTGTGTGTGGGTGTTCACTCTGGGTCAGTGTATATGGGGGGTCACTCTGGGTCAGTGTGTGTGGGGGTTCACTCTGGGTCAGTGTGTGTGGGGGTCACTCTGGGTCAGTGTGTGTGTGGGGGTCACTCTGGGTCAGTGTATATGGGGGGTCACTCTGGGTCAGTGTGTGTGGGGGGTGACTCTGGGTCAGTGTATATGGGGGGTCACTCTGGCTCAGTGTGTGGGGGGAGTCACTCTGGGTCAGTGTATATGAGGGGTAACTCTGGGTCAGTGTGTGTGGGGGTCACTCTGGGTCAGTGTGTGTGTGGGGGTTCACTCTGGGTCAGTGTATATGGGGGTTCACTCTGGGTCAGTGTGTGGGGGGGGTCACTCTGGGTCAGTGTGTGTGGGGTTTCACTCTGGGTCAGTGTGTGTGGGGGTCACTCTGGGACAGTGTGTGTGTGCGGGGTTCACTCTGGGTCAGTGTGTGTGTGGGGGTCACTCTGGGACAGTGTGTATGGGGGTTCACTCTGGGTCAGTTTGTGTGTGGGGGTCACTCTGGGTCAGTGTGTGTGGGGGTCACTCTGGGACAGTGTGTGTGTGGGGGTTCACTCTGGGTCAGTGTATATGGGGGTTCACTTTGGGTCAGTGTGTGTGGGGGTCACTCTGGGTCAGTTTGTGTGGGGTTTCACTCTGGGTCAGTGTGTGTGGGGGTCACTCTGGGACAGTGTGTGTGCGGGGTTCACTCTGGGTCAGTGTGTGTGTGGGGGTCACTCTGGGTCAGTGTGTGTGGGGGGTTCACTCTGGGTCAGTGTGTGTGGGGGGTCACTCTGGGTCAGTGTGTGTGGGTGTCACTCTGGGACATTGTGTATGGGGGTTCACTCTGGGTCAGTGTGTGTGGGGGTCACTCTGGGACAGTGTGTGTGGGGGTTCACTCTGGGTCAGTGTGTGTGGGGGTCACTCTGGGACAGTGTGTTTGGGGGTTCACTCTGGGTCAGTGTGTGTGTGGGGGGGTCACTCTGGGTCAGTGTGTGTGGGGGTCACTCTGGGTCAGTGTGTGTGTGGGGGGGTCACTCTGGGTCAGTGTGTGTGGGGGTCACTCTGGGTCAGTGTGTGGGGGGGTCACTCTGGGTCAGCGAGTGTGGGGGTCACTCTGGGACAGTGTGTGTGGGGGGTCACTCTGGGTCAGTGTGTGTGGGGGTCACTCTGGGTCAGTGTGTGTGGGGGTTCACTCTGGGTTAGTGTGTGTGGGGGTCACTCTGGGTCAGTGTGTGTGGGGGTCACTCTGGGTCAGTGTGTGGGGGGTTCACTCTGGGTCAGTGTGTGTGGGGGGTCACTCTGGGTCAGTGTATATGGGGGGTCACTCTGGGACAGTGTATATGGGGGGTCACTCTGGGTCAGTGTGTAGGGGGTTCACTCTGGGTCAGTGTGTATGGGGGGTCACTCTGGGTCAGTGTATATGGGGGGTCACTCTGGGTCAGTGTGTGTGGGGGTCACTCTGGGACAGTGTGTATGGGGGTCACTCTGGGACAGTGTGTGTGGGGGTCACTCTGGGTCAGTGTGTGGGGGGGTCACTCTGGGTCAGCGAGTGTGGGGGTCACTCTGGGACAGTGTGTGTGGGGGGTCACTCTGGGTCAGTGTGTGTGGGGGTCACTCTGGGTCAGTGTGTGTGGGGGTTCACTCTGGGTCAGTGTGTGTGGGGGTCACTCTGGGTCAGTGTGTGTGGGGGTCACTCTGGGTCAGTGTGTGGGGGGTTCACTCTGGGTCAGTGTGTGTGGGGGGTCACTCTGGGTCAGTGTATATGGGGGGTCACTCTGGGTCAGTGTATATGGGGGGTCACTCTGGGTCAGTGTGTAGGGGGTTCACTCTGGGTCAGTGTGTATGGGGGGTCACTCTGGGTCAGTGTATATGGGGGGTCACTCTGGGTCAGTGTGTGTGGGGGTCACTCTGGGACAGTGTGTATGGGGGTCACTCTGGGACAGTGTGTGTGGGGGTCACTCTGGGTCAGTGTGTGTGGGGGTTCACTCTGGGACAGTGTGTGTGGGGGTCACTCTGGGACAGTGTGTGTGGGGGTCACTCTGGGACAGTGTGTATGGGTGTCACTCTGGGTCAGTGGGTGTTGGGGGTTCACTCTGGGTCAGTGTGTGTGGGGGGTCACTCTGGGTCAGTGTGTATGGGGGGGTCACTCTGGGTCAGTGTGTATGGGGGTTCACTCTAGGTCAGTGTGTGTGGGGGTCACTCTGGGACAGTGTGTATGGGGGTTCACTCTGGGTCAGTTGTGTGGCGGTCACTCTGGGTCAGTGTGTGTGGGGGTCACTCTGGGACAGTATATATGGGGATTCACTCTGGGTCAGTGTGTGTGGGGGGGTCACTCTGGGACAGTGTGTGTGGGGGTTCACTCTGGGTCAGTGTGTATGGGGGTTCACTCTGGGTCAGTGTGTATGGGGGTCACTCTGGGACAGTGTGTGTGTGGGGGTCACTCTGGGTCAGTGAATATGGGGGGTCACTCTGGGTCAGTGTGTGTGGGGGTCACTCTGGGTCAGTGTGTGTGTGGGGGTCACTCTGGGTCAGTGTATATGGGGGGTCACTCTGGGTCTGTGTGTTGGGGGGGTCACTCTGGGTCAGTGTACATGGGGGTCACTCTGGCTCAGTGTGTGGGGGGAGTCACTCTGGGTCAGTGTATATAAGGGGTAACTCTGGGTCAGTGTGTGTGGGGGGTCACTCTGGGTCAGTGTGTGTGGGGGTCACTCTGGGTCAGTGTATATGGGGGGTCACTCTGGGTCAGTGTGTGTGTGGGGGTTCACTCTGGGTCAGTGTGTGTGGGGGGTCACTCTGGGTCAGTGTGTGTGTGGGTGTTCACTCTGGGTCAGTGTATATGGGGGGTCACTCTGGGTCAGTGTGTGTGGGGGTTCACTCTGGGTCAGTGTGTGTGGGGGTCACTCTGGGTCAGTGTGTGTGTGGGGGTCACTCTGGGTCAGTGTATATGGGGGGTCACTCTGGGTCAGTGTGTGTGGGGGGTGACTCTGGGTCAGTGTATATGGGGGGTCACTCTGGCTCAGTGTGTGGGGGGAGTCACTCTGGGTCAGTGTATATGAGGGGTAACTCTGGGTCAGTGTGTGTGGGGGTCACTCTGGGTCAGTGTGTGTGTGGGGGTTCACTCTGGGTCAGTGTATATGGGGGTTCACTCTGGGTCAGTGTGTGGGGGGGGTCACTCTGGGTCAGTGTGTGTGGGGTTTCACTCTGGGTCAGTGTGTGTGGGGGTCACTCTGGGACAGTGTGTGTGTGCGGGGTTCACTCTGGGTCAGTGTGTGTGTGGGGGTCACTCTGGGACAGTGTGTATGGGGGTTCACTCTGGGTCAGTTTGTGTGTGGGGGTCACTCTGGGTCAGTGTGTGTGGGGGTCACTCTGGGACAGTGTGTGTGTGGGGGTTCACTCTGGGTCAGTGTATATGGGGGTTCACTTTGGGTCAGTGTGTGTGGGGGTCACTCTGGGTCAGTTTGTGTGGGGTTTCACTCTGGGTCAGTGTGTGTGGGGGTCACTCTGGGACAGTGTGTGTGCGGGGTTCACTCTGGGTCAGTGTGTGTGTGGGGGTCACTCTGGGTCAGTGTGTGTGGGGGGTTCACTCTGGGTCAGTGTGTGTGGGGGGTCACTCTGGGTCAGTGTGTGTGGGTGTCACTCTGGGACATTGTGTATGGGGGTTCACTCTGGGTCAGTGTGTGTGGGGGTCACTCTGGGACAGTGTGTGTGGGGGTTCACTCTGGGTCAGTGTGTGTGGGGGTCACTCTGGGACAGTGTGTTTGGGGGTTCACTCTGGGTCAGTGTGTGTGTGGGGGGGTCACTCTGGGTCAGTGTGTGTGGGGGTCACTCTGGGTCAGTGTGTGTGTGGGGGGGTCACTCTGGGTCAGTGTGTGTGGGGGTCACTCTGGGTCAGTGTGTGGGGGGGTCACTCTGGGTCAGCGAGTGTGGGGGTCACTCTGGGACAGTGTGTGTGGGGGGTCACTCTGGGTCAGTGTGTGTGGGGGTCACTCTGGGTCAGTGTGTGTGGGGGTTCACTCTGGGTTAGTGTGTGTGGGGGTCACTCTGGGTCAGTGTGTGTGGGGGTCACTCTGGGTCAGTGTGTGGGGGGTTCACTCTGGGTCAGTGTGTGTGGGGGGTCACTCTGGGTCAGTGTATATGGGGGGTCACTCTGGGACAGTGTATATGGGGGGTCACTCTGGGTCAGTGTGTAGGGGATTCACTCTGGGTCAGTGTGTATGGGGGGTCACTCTGGGTCAGTGTATATGGGGGGTCACTCTGGGTCAGTGTGTGTGGGGGTCACTCTGGGACAGTGTGTATGGGGGTCACTCTGGGACAGTGTGTGTGGGGGTCACTCTGGGTCAGTGTGTGGGGGGGTCACTCTGGGTCAGCGAGTGTGGGGGTCACTCTGGGACAGTGTGTGTGGGGGGTCACTCTGGGTCAGTGTGTGTGGGGGTCACTCTGGGTCAGTGTGTGTGGGGGTTCACTCTGGGTCAGTGTGTGTGGGGGTCACTCTGGGTCAGTGTGTGTGGGGGTCACTCTGGGTCAGTGTGTGGGGGGTTCACTCTGGGTCAGTGTGTGTGGGGGGTCACTCTGGGTCAGTGTATATGGGGGGTCACTCTGGGTCAGTGTATATGGGGGGTCACTCTGGGACAGTGTATATGGGGGGTCACTCTGGGTCAGTGTGTAGGGGGTTCACTCTGGGTCAGTGTGTATGGGGGGTCACTCTGGGTCAGTGTATATGGGGGGTCACTCTGGGTCAGTGTGTGTGGGGGTCACTCTGGGACAGTGTGTATGGGGGTCACTCTGGGACAGTGTGTGTGGGGGTCACTCTGGGTCAGTGTGTGTGGGGGTTCACTCTGGGACAGTGTGTGTGGGGGTCACTCTGGGACAGTGTGTGTGGGGGTCACTCTGGGACAGTGTGTATGGGTGTCACTCTGGGTCAGTGGGTGTTGGGGGTTCACTCTGGGTCAGTGTGTGTGGGGGGTCACTCTGGGTCAGTGTGTATGGGGGGGTCACTCTGGGTCAGTGTGTATGGGGGTTCACTCTAGGTCAGTGTGTGTGGGGGTCACTCTGGGACAGTGTGTATGGGGGTTCACTCTGGGTCAGTTGTGTGGCGGTCACTCTGGGTCAGTGTGTGTGGGGGTCACTCTGGGACAGTATATATGGGGATTCACTCTGGGTCAGTGTGTGTGGGGGGGTCACTCTGGGACAGTGTGTGTGGGGGTTCACTCTGGGTCAGTGTGTATGGGGGTTCACTCTGGGTCAGTGTGTATGGGGGTCACTCTGGGACAGTGTGTGTGTGGGGGTCACTCTGGGTCAGTGAATATGGGGGGTCACTCTGGGTCAGTGTGTGTGGGGGTCACTCTGGGTCAGTGTGTGTGTGGGGGTCACTCTGGGTCAGTGTATATGGGGGGTCACTCTGGGTCTGTGTGTTGGGGGGGTCACTCTGGGTCAGTGTACATGGGGGTCACTCTGGCTCAGTGTGTGGGGGGAGTCACTCTGGGTCAGTGTATATAAGGGGTAACTCTGGGTCAGTGTGTGTGGGGGGTCACTCTGGGTCAGTGTGTGTGGGGCGTCACTCTGGGTCAGTGTGTGTGGGGCGTCACTCTGGGTCAGTGTGTATGGGGGTTCACTCTGGGTCAGTGTGTGTGTGGGTCACTCTGGGTCAGTGTGTATGGGGGTCACTCTGGGTCAGTGTGTATGGGGGTCACTCTGGGTCAGTGGGTGTGGGGGGTTCACTCTGGGTCAGTGTGTGTGGGGGTTCACTCTAGGTCAGTGTGTGTGGGGGTCACTCTGGTACAGTGTGTATGGGGGTTCACTCTGGGTCAGTGTGTGTGGGGGTCACTCTGGGTCAGTGTGTATGGGGGTTCACTCTGGGTCAGTGTGTATGGGGGTCACTCTGGGTCAGTGTGTATGGGGGGGTCACTCTGGGTCAGTGTGTATGGGGGTTCACTCTAGGTCAGTGTGTGTGGGGGTCACTCTGGGACAGTGTGTATGGGGGTTCACTCTGGGTCAGTGTGTGTGGGGGTCACTCTGGGTCAGTGTGTATGGGGGTTCACTCTGGGTCAGTGTGTATGGGGGTTACTCTGGGTCAGTGTGTGTGGGGGTTCACTCTGCGTCAGTGTGTGTGGGGGTCACTCTGGGACAGTGTGTATGGGGGTTCACTCTGGGTCAGTGTGTGGGGGGTCACTCTGGGACAGTGTGTATGGGGGTTCACTCTGGGTCAGTTGTGTGGGGGTCACTCTGGGACAGTGTGTATGGGGGTTCACTCTGGGTCAGTTGTGTGGGGGTCACTCTGGCACAGTGTGTATGGGGGTTCACTCTGGGTCAGTGTGTGTGGGGGTCACTCTGGGTCAGTGTGTGTGTGGGGGTTCACTCTGGGTCAGTGTATATGGGGGGTCACTCTGGGTCAGTGTGTGTGGGGGGTCACTCTGGGTCAGTGTATATGAGGGGTAACTCTGTGCCAGTGTGTGTGGGGGGTCACTCTGGGTCAGTGTGTGTGGGGCGTCACTCTGGGTCAGTGTGTGTGGGGGTCACTCTGGGTCAGTGTGTATGGGGGTTCACTCTGGGTCAGTGTGTATGGGGGTTCACTCTGGGTCAGTGTGTGTGGGGGGTCACTCTGGGTCAGTGTGTGTAGGGGTTCACTCTGGGTCAGTGTATATGGGGGGTCACTCTGGGTCAGTGTGTGTGGGGGGTCACTCTGGGTCAGTGTGTGTGGGGGTTCACTCTGGGACAGTGTGTATGGGGGTTCACTCTGGGTCAGTGAGTGTGGGGGTCACTCTGGGTCAGTGTGTGTGTGGGGGGGTCACTCTGGGTCAGTGTATATGAGGGGTAACTCTGGGTCAGTGTGTGTGGGGGTCACTCTGGGTCAGTGTGTATGGGGGTTCACTCTGGGTCAGTGTGTGTGGGGGTCACTCTGGGTCAGTGTGTGTGTGGGGGTCACTCTGGGTCAGTGTGTGTGGGGGTCACTCTGGGTCAGTGTGTGTGTGGGGGGGTCACTCTGGGTCAGTGTGTGTGTGGGGGGTCACTCTAGGTCAGTGCGTGTGGGGCGTCACTCTGGGTCAGTATGTGTGGGGGGTCATTCTGGGTCAGTGTGTAGGGGGGTCACTCTGGGTCAGTGTATATGGGGGGTCACTCTGGGTCAGTGTGTATGGGGGGTCACTCTGGGTCAGTGTGTAGGGGGAGTCACTCTGGGTCAGTGTGTGTGGGGGGTTCACTCTGGGTCAGTGTGTGGGGGGGTCACTCTGGGTCAGTGTGTGTGGGGGGGGTCACTCTGGGTCAGTGTGTGGGGGGGTCACTCTGGGTCAGTGTGTGTGGGGGGTTCACTCTGGGTCAGTGTGTGGGGGGTCACTCTGGGTCAGTGTGTGTGGGGGTCACTCTGGGTCAGTGTGTAGGGGGGGTCACTCTGGGTCAGTGTGTGTGGGGGTCACTCTGGGTCAGTGTGTAGAGGGGGTCACTCTGGGTCAGTGTGTGTGGGGGTCACTCGGGGTCAGTGTGTAGGGGGTTCACTCTGGGTCAGTGTGTGTGGGGGGTTCACTCTGGGTCAGTGTGTGTGGGGGGTCACTCTGGGTCAGTGTGTGTGGGGGGTTCACTCTGGGTCAGTGTGTGTGGGGGGTTCACTCTGGGTCAGTGTGTGTGGGGTTCACTCTGGGTCAGTGTGTATGGGGGGGTCACTCTGGGTCAGTGTGTATGGGGGTCACTCTGGGTCAGTGTATGGGGGGGGGTCACTCTGGGTCAGTGTGTGTGGGGGGGTCACTCTGGGTCAGTGTGTGTGGGGGGTCACTCTGGGACAGTGTGTGTGGGGGGGTCACTCTGGGTCAGTGTGTGTGGGGGTTCATTCTGGGTCAGTGTGTGTGGGGGGGTCACTCTGGGTCAGTGTGTGTGTGGGGGGTTCACTCTGGGTCAGTGTGTGTGTGTGGGGGGTTCACTCTGAGTCAGTGTGTGTGGGGGGTCACTCTGGGACAGTGTGTGTGGGGGGGTCACTCTGGGTCAGTGTGTGGGGGGGGTCACTCTGGGACAGTGTGTGTGGGGGGGTCACTCTGTGTCAGTGTGTGTGGGGGGTCACTCTGGGTCAGTGTGTGTGGGGGGGTCACACTGGGTCAGTGTATGGGGGGGGTTCACTCTGGGTCAGTGTGTGTGGGGGGGTCACTCTGGGTCAGTGTGTATGGGGGGTCACTCTGGGTCAGTGTATGGGGGGGGTTCACTCTGGGTCAGTGTGTGTGGGGGGGTCACTCTGGGTCAGTGTGTGTGTGGGGGTCACTCTGGGACAGTGTGTATGGGGGTTCACTCTGGGTCAGTGTGTGTGGGGGGGTCACTCTGGGTCAGTGTGTGTGGGGGGTTCACTCTGGGACAGTGTGTATGGGGGTTCACTCTGGGACAGTGTGTGTGGGGGGGTCACTCTGGGTCAGTGTGTGTGTGGGGGGTCACTCTGGGACAGTGTGTATGGGGGTTCACTCTGGGACAGTGTGTGTGGGGGGGTCACTCTGGGTCAGTGTGTGTGGGGGGTTCACTCTGGGTCAGTGTGTGGGGGGGGTCACTCTGGGTCAGTGTGTGTGGGGGGTTCACTCTGGGTCAGTGTGTGTGGGGGGTTCACTCTGGGTCAGTGTGTGTGGGGGGTCACTCTGGGTCAGTGTGTGTGTGGGGGGGTCACTCTGGGTCAGTGTGTGTGGGGGGGTTCACTCTGGGTCAGTGTGTATGGCGGGGTCACTCTGGGTCAGTGTGTGTGGGGGGTCACTCTGGGTCAGTGTGTGTGTGGGGGGGTCACTCTGGGTCAGTGTGTGTGTGGGGGTTCACTCTGGGTCAGTGTGTGTGGCGGGGTCACTCTGGTGTGGCGGGGTCACTCTGGGTGAGTGTGTGGGGGGGTCACTCTGGGTCAGTGTGTATGGGGGGTTCACTCTGGGTCAGTGTGTGTGGGGGTCACTCTGGGTCAGTGTGTATGGGGGGTTCAATCTGGGTCAGTGTGTGTGGGGGGGTCACTCTGGGACAGTGTATGGGGGGGGTTCACTCTGGGTCAGTGTGTGTGGGGGGGTCACTCTGGGTCAGTGTGTGTGGGGGGTTCACTCTGGGTCAGTGTGTGTGGGGGGTTCAC
Source organism: Chiloscyllium punctatum (assembly GCF_047496795.1). NCBI lineage: Eukaryota > Metazoa > Chordata > Chondrichthyes > Orectolobiformes > Hemiscylliidae > Chiloscyllium > Chiloscyllium punctatum. Next base: position 5,492,483 of record NC_092740.1, read on the forward strand.
TCTGGGTCAGTGTGTGGGGGGCGTCACTCTGGGTCAGTGTGTGTGGGGGGGGTCACTCTGGGTCACTGTGTGTGGGGGGGGTCACTCTGGGTCAGTGTGTGTGGGGGGTCACTCTGGGTCAGTGTGTGTGTGGGGGGGTCACTCTGGGTCAGTGTGTGTGGGGGGGTCACTCTGGGTCAGTGTGTGGGGGGGGGTCACTCTGGGTCAGTGTGTGTGGGGGGGTTCACTCTGGGTCAGTGTATGGGGGGGGTTCACTCTGGGTCAGTGTGTGTGGGGGGGTTCACTCTGGGTCAGTGTGTGTGTGGGGGTCACTCTGGGTCAGTGTATGGGGGGGTTCACTCTGGGTCACTGTGTGTGTGGGGGTCACTCTGGGTCTGTGTGTGTGTGGGGGTCACTCTGGGTCAGTGTGTGTGTGGGGGGGTCACTCTGGGTCAGTGTGTGTGGGGGGGTCACTCTGGGTCAGTGTGTGTGGCGGGGGTCACTCTGGGTCAGTGTGTATGGGGGGGTCACTCTGGGTCAGTGTGTGTGGGGGTTCACTCTGGGTCAGTGTGTGTGTGGGGGGGGTCACTCTGGGACAGTGTGTATGGGGGTCACACTGGGTCAGTGTGTGTGGGGGGGGTCACTCTGGGTCAGTGTGTGGGGGGGTTCACTCTGGGTCAGTGTGTGTGGGGGTCACTCTGGTTCAGTGTGTGTGGGGGGGGTCACTCTGGGTCAGTGTGTGTGGGGGTCACTCTGGGTCAGTGTGTGGGGGGGTCACTCTGGGTCAGTGTGTATGGGGGTCACTCTGGGACAGTGTGTGCGGGGTTCACTCTGGGACAGTGTGTGGGGGGGTCACTCTGGGACAGTGTGTGGGGGGTTCACTCTGGGACAGTGTGTGTGGGGGGGTCACTCTGGTCAGTGTGTGGGGGGTTCACTCTGGGACAGTGTGTGTGGGGGGGTCACTCTGGGACAGTGTGTGTGTGGGGGGGGTCACTCTGGGTCAGTGTGTGTGGGGGGGGTCACTCTGGGACAGTGTGTGTGGGGGTGGTCACTCTGGGTCAGTGTGTGTGTGGGGGGTTCACTCTGGGACAGTGTGTGTGGGGGGGGTCACTCTGGGTCAGTGTGTGGGGGGGTTCACTCTGGTCAGTGTGTGTGGGGGTTCACTCTGGGCCAGTGTGTGGGGGGGTCACTCTGGGACAGTGTGTGGGGGGGGGTCACTCTGGGTCAGTGTGTGGGGGGGTTCACTCTGGGTCAGTGTGTGTTTGGGGGGTCACTCTGGGACAGTGTGTGTGGGGGGGTCACTCTGGGTCAGTGTATGGGGGTTCACTCTTGGTCAGTGTGTGTGGGGGGTCACTCTGGGTCAGTGTGTATGGGGGTTCACTCTGGGTCAGTGTGTGTGGGGTTCACTCTGGGTCAGTGTGTATGTGGGGGTCACTCTGGGTCAGTGTGTGTGGGGGGGTTCACTCTGGGTCAGTGTGTATGGGGGGTCACACTCTGGGTCAGTGTGTGTGGGGGGGTCACTCTGGGTCAGTGTGTGTGGGGGGGTTCACTCTGGGTCAGTGTGTGTGTGGGGGTTCACTCTGGGTCAGTGTGTATGGGGGGGTCACTCTGGGTCAGTGTGTGTGGGGGGTCACTCTGGGTCAGTGTGTGGGGGGGGGTTCACTCTGGGTCAGTGTGTGTGGGGGTCACTCTGGGTCAGTGTGTGGGGGGGTTCACTCTGGGTCAGTGTGTGTGGGGGTCACTCTGGGTCAGTGTGTGGGGGGGGTCACTCTGGGTCAGTGTGTGTGTGGGGGGGGTCACTCTGGGTCAGTGTGTGTGGGGGGTCACTCTGGGTCAGTGTGTGTGGGGGGGTTCACTCTGGGTCAGTGTGTGTGGGGGGGTTCACTCTGGGTCAGTGTGTATGGGGGGGTCACTCTGGGTCAGTGTGTGTGGGGGGTTCACTCTGGGTCAGTGTGTGTGGGGGTTCACTCTGGGTCACTGTGTGTGTGGGGGTCACTCTGGGTCTGTGTGTGTGTGGGGGGTCACTCTGGGTCAGTGTGTGTGTGGGGGGGGTCACTCTGGGTCAGTGTGTGTGGCGGGGGTCACTCTGGGTCAGTGTGTATGGGGGGGTCACTCTGGGTCAGTGTGTGTGGGGGGTTCACTCTGGGTCAGTGTGTGTGTGGGGGGGGGTCACTCTGGGACAGTGTGTATGGGGGTCACACTGGGTCAGTGTGTGTGGGGGGGGTCACTCTGGGTCAGTGTGTGGGGGGGTTCACTCTGGGTCAGTGTGTGTGGGGGTCACTCTGGTTCAGTGTGTGTGGGGGGGGGTCACTCTGGGTCAGTGTGTGTGGGGGTCACTCTGGGTCAGTGTGTGGGGGGGTCACTCTGGGTCAGTGTGTATGGGGGTCACTCTGGGACAGTGTGTGCGGGGTTCACTCTGGGACAGTGTGTGGGGGGGTCACTCTGGGACAGTGTGTGGGGGGTTCACTCTGGGACAGTGTGTGTGGGGGGGTCACTCTGGGTCAGTTGTGTGGGGGGGTTCACTCTGGGACAGTGTGTGTGGGGGGGGTCACTCTGGGACAGTGTGTGTGGGGGGGGGGGTCACTCTGGGTCAGTGTGTGTGGGGGGGGTCACTCTGGGACAGTGTGTGTGTGGGGGGTCACTCTGGGTCAGTGTGTGTGTGGGGGGGTTCACTCTGGGACAGTGTGTGTGGGGGGGGTCACTCTGGGTCAGTGTGTGGGGGGGTTCACTCTGGGTCAGTGTGTGTGGGGGTTCACTCTGGGCCAGTGTGTGGGGGGGTCACTCTGGGACAGTGTGTGGGGGGGGGTCACTCTGGGTCAGTGTGTGGGGGGGTTCACTCTGGGTCAGTGTGTGTTTGGGGGGTCACTTTGGGACAGTGTGTGTGGGGGGGGTCACTCTGGGTCAGTGTATGGGGGTTCACTCTTGGTCAGCGTGTGTGGGGGGTCACTCTGGGTCAGTGTGTATGGGGGTTCACTCTGGGTCAGTGTGTGTGGGGTTCACTCTGGGTCAGTGTGTATGGGGGGGTCACTCTGGGTCAGTGTGTGTGGGGGGGTTCACTCTGGGTCAGTGTGTATGGGGGGGTCACTCTGGGTCAGTGTGTGTGGGGGGTTCACTCTGGGTCAGTGTGTGTGGGGGGTCACTCTGGGTCAGTGTGTGTGGGGGGGTTCACTCTGGGTCAGTGTGTGTGTGGGGGTTCACTCTGGGTCAGTGTGTATGGGGGGGTCACTCTGGGTCAGTGTGTGTGGGGGGTCACTCTGGGTCAGTGTGTGGGGGGGTTCACTCTGGGTCAGTGTGTGTGGGGGTCACTCTGGGTCAGTGTGTGGGGGGGTTCACTCTGGGTCAGTGTGTGTGGGGGTCACTCTGGGTCAGTGTGTGGGGGGGGTCACTCTGGGTCAGTGTGTGTGTGGGGGGGTCACTCTGGGTCAGTGTGTGTGGGGGGTCACTCTGGGTCAGTGTGTGTGGGGGGGTTCACTCTGGGTCAGTGTGTGTGGGGGGGTTCACTCTGGGTCAGTGTGTATGGGGGGGTCACTCTGGGTCAGTGTGTGTGGGGGGTTCACTCTGGGTCAGTGTGTGTGGGGGGTCACTCTGGGTCAGTGTGTGTGGGGGGGTTCACTCTGGGTCAGTGTGTGTGTGGGGGTTCACTCTGGGTCAGTGTGTATGGGGGGGGTCACTCTGGGTCAGTGTGTGTGGGGGTCACTCTGGGTCAGTGTGTGGGGGGGTTCACTCTGGGTCAGTGTGTGTGGGGGTCACTCTGGGTCAGTGTGTGGGGGGGTTCACTCTGGGTCAGTGTGTGTGGGGGTCACTCTGGGTCAGTGTGTGGGGGGGTCACTCTGGGTCAGTGTGTGTGTGGGGTGGTCACTCTGGGTCAGTGTGTGTGGGGGGGTTCACTCTGGGTCAGTGTGTGTGGCGGGGTCACTCTGGGTCAGTGTGTGTGGGGGTCACTCTGGGTCAGTGTGTATGGGGGGGTCACTCTTGGTCAGTGTGTGGGGGGGTCACTCTGGGTCAGTGTGTGTGTGGGGGGGGGTCACTCTGGGTCAGTGTGTGGGGGGGGTTCACTCTGGGTCAGTGTGTGTGGGGGTCACTCTGGGTCAGTGTGTGTGGGGGGTCACTCTGGGTCAGTGTGTGGGGGGGTTCACTCTGGGTCAGTGTGTGTGTGGGGGGGGTCACTCTGGGACAGTGTGTATGGGGGGTCACACTGGGTCAGTGTGTGTGGGGGGGTTCACTCTGGGTCAGTGTGTGTGGGGGTCACTCTGGTTCAGTGTGTGGGGGGGTGTCACTCTGGGTCAGTGTGTGTGGGGGTCACTCTGGGTCAGTGTGTGGGGGGGGTCACTCTGGGTCAGTGTGTGTGGGGGGGGCACTCTGGGTCAGTGTGTATGGGGGTCACTCTGGGACAGTGTGTGGGGGGTTCACTCTGTGACAGTGTGTGGGGGGGTCACTCTGGGACAGTGTGTGGGGGGTTCACTCTGGGACAGTGTGTGTGGGGGGGTCACTCTGGGTCAGTGTGTGGGGGGTTCACTCTGGGACAGTGTGTGTGGGGGGGGTCACTCTGGGACAGTGTGTGTGTGGGGGGGTCACTCTGGGTCAGTGTGTGTGTGTGGGGGTCACTCTGGGACAGTGTGTGGGGGGGTTCACTCTGGGTCAGTGTGTGTGGGGGTCACTCTGGGTCAGTGTGTGGGGGGGTTCACTCTGGGTCAGTGTGTGTGGGGGTCACTCTGGGTCAGTGTGTGTGGGGGTTCACTCTGGGTCAGTGTGTGTGGGGGTCACTCTGGGTCAGTGTGTGTGGGGGGTCACTCTGGGTCAGTGTGTGTGGGGGTCACTCTGGGTCAGTGTGTGTGGGGGTTCACTCTGGGACAGTGTGTGTGGGGGGGTCACTCTGGGTCAGTGTGTGGGGGGGTCTCTCTGGGACAGTGTGTGTGGGGGTCACTCTGGGTCAGTGTGTGGGGGGGTTCACTCTGGGTCAGTGTGTGGGGGGGTCACTCTGGGACAGTGTGTGTGGGGGTCACTCTGGGCCAGTGTGTGTGGGGGGGTCACTCTGGGTCAGTGTGTGGGGGGGTTCACTCTGGGTCAGTGTGTGTTTGGGGGGTACCTCTGGGTCAGTGTGTGTGGGGGTCACTCTGGGACAGTGTGTGTGGGGGTCACTCTGGGTCAGTGTGTGTGGGGGTTCACTCTGGGACAGTGTGTGTGGGGGGGTCACTCTGGGTCAGTGTGTGGGGGGGTCTCTCTGGGACAGTGTGTGTGGGGGTCACTCTGGGTCAGTGTGTGGGGGGGTTCACTCTGGGTCAGTGTGTGGGGGCGTCACTCTGGGACAGTGTGTGTGGGGGTCACTCTGGGCCAGTGTGTGTGGGGGGGTCACTCTGGGTCAGTGTGTGGGGGGGTTCACTCTGGGTCAGTGTGTGTTTGGGGGGTACCTCTGGGTCAGTGTGTGTGGGGGTCACTCTGGGACAGTGTGTGTGGGGGTCACTCTGGGACAGTGTGTGTTGGGGGGTCACTCTGGGTCAGTGTGTGGGGTGGTTCACTCTGGGTCAGTGTGTGTTTGGGGGGTCACTCTGGGACAGTGTGTGTGGGGGGGTCACTCTGGTTCAGTGTATGGGGGTTCACTCTGGGTCAGTGTGTGGGGGGGTCACTCTGGGACAGTGTGTGGGGGGGTCACTCTGGGTCAGTGTGTGGGGGGGGTCACTCTGGGACAGTGTGTGTGGGGGGGTCACTCTGGGTCAGTGTGTGTGGGGGGGTTCACTCTGGGTCAGTGTGTATGGGGGAGTCACTCTGGGTCAGTGTGTGTGGGGGGTCACTCTGGGTCAGTGTGTGTGGGGGGGTTCACTCTGGGTCAGTGTGTGTGTGGGGGTTCACTCTGGGTCAGTGTGTATGGGGGGGTCACTCTGGGTCAGTGTGTGTGGGGGTCACTCTGGGTCAGTGTGTGGGGGGGGTCACTCTGGGTCAGTGTGTGTCGGGGGGTAACTGTGGGTCAGTGTGTGTGGGGGGGTCACTCTGGGTCAGTGTGTGTGGGGGGATAACTCTGGGTCAGTGTGTGTGTGGGGGTCACTCTGGGTCAGTGTGTGGGGGCTCACTCTGGGTCAGTGTGTGTGTGGGGGTGGTCACTCTGGGTCAGTGTGTGGGGGGGGTCACTCTGGGTCAGTGTGTGTGGGGGGTTCACTCTGGGTCAGTGTGTGTGGGGGGGTCACTCTGGGACAGTGTGTGTGGGGGGTCACTCTGGGTCAGTGTGTGTGGGGGTCACTCTGGGTCAGTGTTTATGGGGGTCACTCTGGGTCAGTGTGTGGGGGGGGGTTCACTCTGGGTCAGTGTGTGTGGGGTTCACTCTGGGTCAGTGTGTGTGTGGGGGGTTCACTCTGGGTCAGTGTGTGTGGGGGGGTCACTCTGGGTCAGTGTGTGGGGGGGTCACTCTGGGTCAGTGTGTGTGGGGTTCACTCTGGGTCAGTGTGTGTGGGGGGGTCCTCTGGGTCAGTGTGTGTGTGGGGGTCACTCTGGGCCAGTGTGTGTGGGGGGGTCACTCTGGGTCAGTGTGTGGGGGGGTTCACTCTGGGTCAGTGTGTGTTTGGGGGGTACCTCTGGGTCAGTGTGTGTGGGGGTCACTCTGGGACAGTGTGTGTGGGGGTCACTCTGGGACAGTGTGTGTTGGGGGGTCACTCTGGGTCAGTGTGTGGGGTGGTTCACTCTGGGTCAGTGTGTGGGGGGGTTCACTCTGGGTCAGTGTGTGTTTGGGGGGTACCTCTGGGTCAGTGTGTGTGGGGGTCACTCTGGGACAGTGTGTGTGGGGGTCACTCTGGGACAGTGTGTGTTGGGGGGTCACTCTGGGTCAGTGTGTGGGGTGGTTCACTCTGGGTCAGTGTGTGTGGGGGGGTCACTCTGGGACAGTGTGTGTGGGGGGTCACTCTGGGTCAGTGTGTGTGGGGGTCACTCTGGGTCAGTGTTTATGGGGGTCACTCTGGGTCAGTGTGTGGGGGGGGGTTCACTCTGGGTCAGTGTGTGTGGGGTTCACTCTGGGTCAGTGTGTGTGTGGGGGGGTTCACTCTGGGTCAGTGTGTGTGGGGGGGTCACTCTGGGTCAGTGTGTGGGGGGGGTCACTCTGGGTCAGTGTGTGTGGGGTTCACTCTGGGTCAGTGTGTGTGGGGGGTCCTCTGGGTCAGTGTGTGTGTGGGGGTCACTCTGGGCCAGTGTGTGTGGGGGTCACTCTGGGCCAGTGTGTGTGGGGGGGGTCACTCTGGGTCAGTGTGTGGGGGGGTTCACTCTGGGTCAGTGTGTGTTTGGGGGGGTACCTCTGGGTCAGTGTGTGTGGGGGTCACTCTGGGACAGTGTGTGTGGGGGTCACTCTGGGACAGTGTGTGTTGGGGGGTCACTCTGGGTCAGTGTGTGGGGTGGTTCACTCTGGGTCAGTGTGTGTTTGGGGGGTCACTCTGGGACAGTGTGTGTGGGGGGGTCACTCTGGTTCAGTGTATGGGGGTTCACTCTGGGTCAGTGTGTGGGGGGGTCACTCTGGGACAGTGTGTGGGGGGGTCACTCTGGGTCAGTGTGTGGGGGGGGTCACTCTGGGACAGTGTGTGTGGGGGGGTCACTCTGGGTCAGTGTGTGTGGGGGGGTTCACTCTGGGTCAGTGTGTATGGGGGAGTCACTCTGGGTCAGTGTGTGTGGGGGGGTCACTCTGGGTCAGTGTGTGTGGGGGGGGGTTCACTCTGGGTCAGTGTGTGTGTGGGGGGTTCACTCTGGGTCAGTGTGTATGGGGGGGTCACTCTGGGTCAGTGTGTGTGGGGGTCACTCTGGGTCAGTGTGTGGGGGGGGGTCACTCTGGGTCAGTGTGTGTCGGGGGGTAACTGTGGGTCAGTGTGTGTGGGGGGGTCACTCTGGGTCAGTGTGTGTGGGGGGTCACTCTGGGTCAGTGTGTGGGGGGGGTTCACTCTGGGTCAGTGTGTGTGTGGGGGGGGGTCACTCTGGGACAGTGTGTATGGGGGGTCACACTGGGTCAGTGTGTGTGGGGGGGTTCACTCTGGGTCAGTGTGTGTGGGGGGTCACTCTGGTTCAGTGTGTGGGGGGGGTGTCACTCTGGGTCAGTGTGTGTGGGGGTCACTCTGGGTCAGTGTGTGGGGGGGGTCACTCTGGGTCAGTGTGTGTGGGGGGGGCACTCTGGGTCAGTGTGTATGGGGGTCACTCTGGGACAGTGTGTGGGGGGGTTCACTCTGTGACAGTGTGTGGGGGGGTCACTCTGGGACAGTGTGTGGGGGGTTCACTCTGGGACAGTGTGTGTGGGGGGGGTCACTCTGGGTCAGTGTGTGGGGGGTTCACTCTGGGACAGTGTGTGTGGGGGGGGTCACTCTGGGACAGTGTGTGTGTGGGGGGGTCACTCTGGGTCAGTGTGTGTGTGTGGGGGGTCACTCTGGGACAGTGTGTGGGGGGGTTCACTCTGGGTCAGTGTGTGTGGGGGTCACTCTGGGTCAGTGTGTGGGGGGGTTCACTCTGGGTCAGTGTGTGTGGGGGTCACTCTGGGTCAGTGTGTGTGGGGGTTCACTCTGGGTCAGTGTGTGTGGGGGGTCACTCTGGGTCAGTGTGTGTGGGGGGTCACTCTGGGTCAGTGTGTGTGGGGGTCACTCTGGGTCAGTGTGTGTGGGGGTTCACTCTGGGACAGTGTGTGTGGGGGGGGTCACTCTGGGTCAGTGTGTGGGGGGGTCTCTCTGGGACAGTGTGTGTGGGGGGTCACTCTGGGTCAGTGTGTGGGGGGGTTCACTCTGGGTCAGTGTGTGGGGGGGTCACTCTGGGACAGTGTGTGTGGGGGTCACTCTGGGCCAGTGGTGTGTGGGGGGGGTCACTCTGGGTCAGTGTGTGGGGGGGTTCACTCTGGGTCAGTGTGTGTTTGGGGGGTACCTCTGGGTCAGTGTGTGTGGGGGTCACTCTGGGACAGTTGTGTGTGGGGGTCACTCTGGGTCAGTGTGTGTGGGGGTTCACTCTGGGACAGTGTGTGTGGGGGGGTCACTCTGGGTCAGTGTGTGGGGGGGTCTCTCTGGGGACAGTGTGTGTGGGGGTCACTCTGGGTCAGTGTGTGGGGGGGTTCACTCTGGGTCAGTGTGTGGGGGCGTCACTCTGGGACAGTGTGTGTGGGGGTCACTCTGGGCCAGTGTGTGTGGGGGGGTCACTCTGGGGTCAGTGTGTGGGGGGGGTTCCACTCTGGGTCAGTGTGTGTTTGGGGGGTACCTCTGGGTCAGTGTGTGTGGGGGTCACTCTGGGACAGTGTGTGTGGGGGTCACTCTGGGACAGTGTGTGTTGGGGGGTCACTCTGGGTCAGTGTGTGTGGGGTGGTTCACTCTGGTCAGTGTGTGTTTGGGGGGGTCACTCTGGGACAGTGTGTGTGGGGGGGTCACTCTGGTTCAGTGTATGGGGGTTCACTCTGGGTCAGTGTGTGGGGGGGGTCACTCTGGGACAGTGTGTGGGGGGGTCACTCTGGGTCAGTGTGTGGGGGGGGTCACTCTGGGACAGTGTGTGTGGGGGGGTCACTCTGGGTCAGTGTGTGTGGGGGGGTTCACTCTGGGTCAGTGTGTATGGGGGAGTCACTCTGGGTCAGTGTGTGTGGGGGGGTCACTCTGGGTCAGTGTGTGTGGGGGGGTTCACTCTGGGTCAGTGTGTGTGTGGGGGTTCACTCTGGGTCAGTGTGTATGGGGGGGTCACTCTGGGTCAGTGTGTGTGGGGGTCACTCTGGGTCAGTGTGTGGGGGGGGGTCACTCTGGGTCAGTGTGTGTCGGGGGGTAACTGTGGGTCAGTGTGTGTGGGGGGGTCACTCTGGGTCAGTGTGTGTGGGGGGATAACTCTGGGTCAGTGTGTGTGTGGGGGTCACTCTGGGTCAGTGTGTGGGGGCTCACTCTGGGTCAGTGTGTGTGTGGGGGTGGTCACTCTGGGTCAGTGTGTGGGGGGGGTCACTCTGGGTCAGTGTGTGTGGGGGGTTCACTCTGGGTCAGTGTGTGTGGGGGGGGTCACTCTGGGACAGTGTGTGTGGGGGGTCACTCTGGGTCAGTGTGTGTGGGGGTCACTCTGGGTCAGTGTTTATGGGGGTCACTCTGGGTCAGTGTGTGGGGGGGGGGTTCACTCTGGGTCAGTGGTGTGTGGGGTTCACTCTGGGTCAGTGTGTGTGTGGGGGGGTTCACTCTGGGTCAGTGTGTGTGGGGGGGTCACTCTGGGTCAGGTGTGTGGGGGGGGTCACTCTGGGTCAGTGTGTGTGGGGTTCACTCTGGGTCAGTGTGTGTGGGGGGGGTCCTCTGGGTCAGTGTGTGAGTGGGGGTCACTCTGGGTCAGTGTGTGTGGGGGGGTCACTCTGGGTCAGTGTGTGTGGCGGGGTCACTCTGGGTCAGTGTGTGTGGGGGGGGTCACTCTGGGTCAGTGTGTGTGGGGGGGGGTCACTCTGGGTCAGTGTGTGTGGGGTTCACTCTGGGTCAGTGTGTGTGGGGGGGGTCACTCTGGGTCAGTGTGTGTGGGGTTCACTCTGGGTCAGTGTGTCGTGGGGGGGGGTCACTCTGGGTCAGTGTGTGTGGGGGGGGTCACTCTGGGTCAATGTGTGTGTGGGGGGGTCACTCTGGGTCAGTGTGTGTGGGGGGGTCACTCTGGGTCAGTGTGTGTGGGGGTTCACTCTGGGTCAGTGTGTGTGGGGGGGGTCACTCTGGGTCAGTGTGTGTGGGGGGGGTCACTCTGGGTCAATGTGTGTGTGGGGGGGTCACTCTGGGTCTGTGTGTGTGTGGGGGTCACTCTGGGTCAGTGTGTGTGGGGGGTCACTCTGGGTCAGTGTGTGGGGGGGGGTCACTCTGGGTCAGTGTGTGTGGGGGGGGTCACTCTGGGTCTGTGTGTGTGTGGGGTCACTCTGGGTCAGTGTGTGTGGGGGTCACTCTGGGTCAGTGTGTGGGGGGGGTCACTCTGGGTCAGTGTGTGTGGGGGGGGTCACTCGGGGTCTGTGTGTGTGTGGGGGTCAGTCTGGGTCAGTGTGTGGGGGGGTCACTCTGGGTCAGTGTGTGTGGGGGGGTCACTCTGGGTCAGTGTGTGTGGGGGGTCACTCTGGGTCAGTGTGTGTGGGGGTCAGTCTGGGTCAGTGTGTGGGGGGGTCACTCTGGGTCAGTGTGTGTGGGGGGGGTCACTCTGGGTCAGTGTGTAGGGGGAGTCACACTGGCTCAGTGTGTGTGGGGGGGGTCATTCTGGGTCAGTGTGTGTGGGGGGGTCACTCTGGGTCAGTGTGTGTGGGGGTCAGTCTGGGTCAGTGTGTGGGGGTGTCACTCTGGGTCAGTGTGTGTGGGGGGGTCACTCTGGGTCTGTGTGTGTGTGGGGGTCAGTCTGGGTCAGTGTGTGGGGGGGTCACTCTGGGTCAGTGTGTGTGGGGGGGGTCACTCTGGGTCAGTGTGTGTGGGGGTCAGTCTGGGTCAGTGTGTGGGGGGGTCACTCTGGGTCAGTGTGTGTGGGGGGGGGTCACTATGGGTCAGTGTGTAGGGGGAGTCACTCTGGCTCAGTGTGTGTGGGGGGGTCACTCTGGGTCAGTGTGTGTGGGGGTCACTCTGGGTCAGTGTGTGTGGGGGGGTCACTCTGGGTCAGTGTGTGTGGGGGGGGTCACTCTGGGTCAGTGTGTGTGGGGGTCACTCTGGGTCAGTGTGTAGGGGGAGTCACTCTGGCTCAGTGTGTGGGGGGGGTCACTCTGGGTCAGTGTGTGTGTGGGGGTCACTCTGGGTCAGTGTGTGTGGGAGTGGTCACTCTGGGTCAGTGTGTGTGGGGTTCACTCTGGGTCAGTGTGTGTGGGGGGGGTCACTCTGGGTCAGTGTGTGTGGGGGTCACACTGGGTCAGTGTGTGGGGGGGTTCACTCTGGGTCAGTGTGTGGGGGGGTTCACTCTGGGTCCAGTGTGTATGGGGGGGTCACTCTGGGTCAGTGTGTGTGTGGGGGTTCACTCTGGGTCAGTGTGTATGGGGGGTTCACTCTGGGTCAGTGTTTGCGTGGGGGTTCACTCTGGGTCAGTGTGTATGGGGGTTCACTCTGGGTCAGTGTGTATGGGGGGGGTCACTCTGGGTCAGTGTGTGTGGGGGTTCACTCTGGGTCAGTGTGTATGGGGGGGGTCACTCTGGGTCAGTGTGTGTGTGGGGGTTCACTCTGGGTCAGTGTGTGTGGGGGGTCACTCTGGGTCAGTGTGTATGGGGGGGGTCACTCTGGGTCAGTGTGTGTGGGGGTTCACTCTGGGTCAGTGTGTGTGGGGGGTCACTCTGGGTCAGTGTGTATGGGGGTTCACTCTGGGTCAGTGTGTGTATGGGGGGTCACTCTGGGTCAGTGTGTGTGGGGGGTCACTCTGGGTCAGTGTGTGTGTGGGGGTTCACTCTGGGTCAGTGTGTGTGGGGGGTCACTCTGGGTCAGTGTGTGTGTGGGGGGTCACTCTGGGTCAGTGTGTGTGGGGGGGTCACTCTGGGTCAGTGTGTGTATGGGGTTCACTCTGGGTCAGTGTGTGTGGGGGGTCACTCTGGGTCAGTGTGTGGGGGGGTCATTCTGGGTCAGTGTGTGGGGGGTTCACTCTGGGTCAGTGTGTGTGTGGGGGTCACTCTGGGTCAGTGTGTATGGGGGTTCACTCTGGGTCAGTGTGTGTGTGTGGGGGTCACTCTGGGACAGTGTGTGGGGGGGTTTCACTCTGGGTCAGTGTGTGTGGGGGTCACTCTGGGTCAGTGTGTGGGGGGGTTCACTCTGGGTCAGTGTGTGTGGGGGTCACTCTGGGTCAGTGTGTGTGGGGGTTCACTCTGGGTCAGTGTGTGTGGGGGTCACTCTGGGTCAGTGTGTGTGGGGGTCACTCTGGGTCAGTGTGTGTGGGGGTTCACTCTGGGACAGTGTGTGTGGGGGGGTCACTCTGGGTCAGTGTGTGGGGGGGGTCTCTCTGGGACAGTATGTGTGGGGGTCACTCTGGGTCAGTGTGTGGGGGGGTTCACTCTGGGTCAGTGTGTGGGGGGGTCACTCTGGGACAGTGTGTGTGGGGGTCACTCTGGGCCAGTGTGTGTGGGGGGGTCAATCTGGGTCAGTGTGTGGGGGGGTTCACTCTGGGTCAGTGTGTTTTTCGGGGGTACCTCTGGGTCAGTGTGTGTGGGGGTCACTCTGGGACAGTGTGTGTGGGGGTCACTCTGGGTCAGTGTGTGTGGGGGTTCACTCTGGGACAGTGTGTGTGGGGGGGTCACTCTGGGTCAGTGTGTGGGGGGGTCTCTCTGGGACAGTGTGTGTGGGGGTCACTCTGGGTCAGTGTGTGGGGGGGTTCACTCTGGGTCAGTGTGTGGGGGGGTCACTCTGGGACAGTGTGTGTGGGGGTCACTCTGGGCCAGTGTGTGTGGGGGGGTCACTCTGGGTCAGTGTGTGGGGGGGTTCACTCTGGGTCAGTGTGTGTTTGGGGGGTACCTCTGGGTCAGTGTGTGTGGGGGTCACTCTGGGACAGTGTGTGTGGGGGTCACTCTGGGACAGTGTGTGTTGGGGGGTCACTCTGGGTCAGTGTGTGGGGTGGTTCACTCTGGGTCAGTGTGTGTTTGGGGGGTCACTCTGGGACAGTGTGTGTGGGGGGGTCACTCTGGTTCAGTGTATGGGGGTTCACTCTGGGTCAGTGTGTGGGGGGGGGTCACTCTGGGACAGTGTGTGGGGGGGTCACTCTGGGTCAGTGTGTGGGGGGGGTCACTCTGGGACAGTGTGTGTGGGGGGGTCACTCTGGGTCAGTGTGTGTGGGGGGGTTCACTCTGGGTCAGTGTGTATGCGGGGGTCACTCTGGGTCAGTGTGTGTGGGGGGTCACTCTGGGTCAGTGTGTGTGGGGGGGTTCACTCTGGGTCAGTGTGTGTGTGGGGGTTCACTCTGGGTCAGTGTGTATGGGGGGGTCACTCTTGGTCAGTGTGTGTGGGGGTCACTCTGGGTCAGTGTGTGGGGGGGGTCACTCTGGGTCAGTGTGTGTCGGGGTGTAACTGTGGGTCAGTGTGTGTGGGGTGGTCACTCTGGGTCAGTGTGTGTGGGGGGATAACTCTGGGTCAGTGTGTGTGTGGGGGTCACTCTGGGTCAGTGTGTGGGGGCTCACTCTGGGTCAGTGTGTGTGTGGGGGTGGTCACTCTGGGTCAGTGTGTGGGGGGGGTCACTCTGGGTCAGTGTGTGTGGGGGGTTCACTCTGGGTCAGTGTGTGTGGGGGGGGTCACTCTGGGACAGTGTGTGTGGGGGGTCACTCTGGGTCAGTGTGTGTGGGGGTCACTCTGGGTCAGTGTTTATGGGGGTCACTCTGGGTCAGTGTGTGGGGGGGGGTTCACTCTGGGTCAGTGTGTGTGGGGTTCACTCTGGGTCAGTGTGTGTGTGGGGGGTTCACTCTGGGTCAGTGTGTGTGGGGGGGTTACTCTGGGTCAGTGTGTGGGGGGTCACTCTGGGTCAGTGTGTCTGGGGTTCACTCTGGGTCAGTGTGTGTGGGGGGGTCCTCTGGGTCAGTGTGTGAGTGGGGGGTCACTCTGGGTCAGTGTGTGTGGGGGGGTCACTCTGGGTCAGTGTGTGTGGCGGGGTCACTCTGGGTCAGTGTGTGTGGGGGGGGTCACTCTGGGTCAGTGTGTGTGGGGGGGGTCACTCTGGGTCAGTGTGTGTGGGGTTCACTCTGGGTCAGTGTGTGTGGGGTTCACTCTGGGTCAGTGTGTGTGGGGGGGTCACTCTGGGTCAGTGTGTGTGGGGTTCACTCTGGGTCAGTGTGTGTGGGGGGGTCACTCTGGGTCAGTGTGTGTGGGGGGGGTCACTCTGGGTCAATGTGTGTGTGGGGGGTCACTCTGGGTCAGTGTGTGTGGGGGGGGTCACTCTGGGTCAGTGTGTGTGGGGTTCACTCTGGGTCAGTGTGTGTTGGGGGGGTCACTCTGGGTCAGTGTGTGTGGGGGGGTCACTCTGGGTCAATGTGTGTGTGGGGGGGTCACTCTGGGTCTGTGTGTGTGTGGGGGTCACTCTGGGTCAGTGTGTGTGGGGGTCACTCTGGGTCAGTGTGTGGGGGGGGTCACTCTGGGTCAGTGTGTGTGGGGGGGTCACTCTGGGTCTGTGTGTGTGTGGGGGTCACTCTGGGTCAGTGTGTGTGGGGGTCACTCTGGGTCAGTGTGTGGGGGGGGTCACTCTGGGTCAGTGTGTGTGGGGGGGTCACTCGGGGTCTGTGTGTGTGTGGGGGTCAGTCTGGGTCAGTGTGTGGGGGGGTCACTCTGGGTCAGTGTGTGTGGGGGGGTCACTCTGGGTCAGTGTGTGTGGGGGGTCACTCTGGGTCAGTGTGTGTGGGGGTCAGTCTGGGTCAGTGTGTGGGGGGGTCACTCTGGGTCAGTGTGTGTGGGGGGGGTCACTCTGGGTCAGTGTGTAGGGGGAGTCACTCTGGCTCAGTGTGTGTGGGGGGGTCATTCTGGGTCAGTGTGTGTGGGGGGTCACTCTGGGTCAGTGTGTGTGGGGGTCAGTCTGGGTCAGTGTGTGGGGGGGTCACTCTGGGTCAGTGTGTGTGGGGGGGTCACTCTGGGTCTGTGTGTGTGTGGGGGTCAGTCTGGGTCAGTGTGTGGGGGGGTCACTCTGGGTCAGTGTGTGTGGGGGGGTCACTCTGGGTCAGTGTGTGTGGGGGGTCACTCTGGGTCAGTGTGTGTGGGGGTCAGTCTGGGTCAGTGTGTGGGGGGGTCACTCTGGGTCAGTGTGTGTGGGGGGGGGTCACTCTGGGTCAGTGTGTAGGGGGAGTCACTCTGGCTCAGTGTGTGTGGGGGGGTCACTCTGGGTCAGTGTGTGTGGGGGTCACTCTGGGTCAGTGTGTGTGGGGGGGGTCATTCTGGGTCAGTGTGTGTGGGGGGGGTCACTCTGGGTCAGTGTGTGTGGGGGTCACTCTGGGTCAGTGTTTAGGGGGAGTCACTCTGGCTCAGTGTGTGGGGGGGGTCACTCTGGGTCAGTGTGTGTGTGGGGGTCACTCTGGGTCAGTGTGTGTGGGGGGGGTCACTCTGGGTCAGTGTGTGTGGGGTTCACTCTGGGTCAGTGTGTGTGGGGGGGGTCACTCTAGGTCAGTGTGTGTGGGGGTCACACTGGGTCAGTGTGTGGGGGGGTCACTCTGGGTCAGTGTGTGGGGGGGTTCACTCTGGGTCAGTGTGTGGGGGGGTTCACTCTGGGTCAGTGTGTATGGGGGGGGTCACTCTGGGTCAGTGTGTGTGTGGGGGTTCACTCTGGGTCAGTGTGTATGGGGGGTTCACTCTGGGTCAGTGTGTGCGTGGGGGTTCACTCTGGGTCAGTGTGTATGGGGGTTCACTCTGGGTCAGTGTGTATGGGGGGGGTCACTCTGGGTCAGTGTGTGTGGGGGTTCACTCTGGGTCAGTGTGTATGGGGGGGGGTCACTCTGGGTCAGTGTGTGTGTGGGGGTTCACTCTGGGTCAGTGTGTGTGGGGGGTCACTCTGGGTCAGTGTATATGGGGGGGGTCACTCTGGGTCAGTGTGTGTGGGGGTTCACTCTGGGTCAGTGTGTGTGGGGGGTCACTCTGGGTCAGTGTTGTTGGGGGTTCACTCTGGGTCAGTGTGTGTATGGGGGTCACTCTGGGTCAGTGTGTGTGGGGGGTCACTCTGGGTCAGTGTGTGTGTGGGGGTTCACTCTGGGTCAGTGTGTGTGGGGGGTCACTCTGGGTCAGTGTGTGTGTGGGGGGTCACTCTGGGTCAGTGTGTGTGGGGGGGTCACTCTGGGTCAGTGTGTGTATGGGGTTCACTCTGGGTCAGTGTGTGTGGGGGGTCACTCTGGGTCAGTGTGTGGGGGGGTCATTCTGGGTCAGTGTGTGGGGGGTTCACTCTGGGTCAGTGTGTGTGTGGGGGTCACTCTGGGTCAGTGTGTATGGGGGTTCACTCTGGGTCAGTGTGTGTGTGTGGGGGTCACTCTGGGACAGTGTGTGGGGGGGTTCACTCTGGGTCAGTGTGTGTGGGGGTCACTCTGGGTCAGTGTGTGGGGGGGTTCACTCTGGGTCAGTGTGTGTGGGGGTCACTCTGGGTCAGTGTGTGTGGGGGTTCACTCTGGGTCAGTGTGTGTGGGGGTCACTCTGGGTCAGTGTGTGTGGGGGGTCACTCTGGGTCAGTGTGTGTGGGGGTCACTCTGGGTCAGTGTGTGTGGGGGTTCACTCTGGGACAGTGTGTGTGGGGGGGTCACTCTGGGTCAGTGTGTGGGGGGGTCTCTCTGGGACAGTGTGTGTGGGGGTCACTCTGGGTCAGTGTGTGGGGGGGTTCACTCTGGGTCAGTGTGTGGGGGGGTCACTCTGGGACAGTGTGTGTGGGGGTCACTCTGGGCCAGTGTGTGTGGGGGTGTCACTCTGGGTCAGTGTGTGGGGGGGTTCACTCTGGGTCAGTGTGTGTTTGGGGGGTACCTCTGGGTCAGTGTGTGTGGGGGTCACTCTGGGACAGTGTGTGTGGGGGTCACTCTGGGTCAGTGTGTGTGGGGGTTCACTCTGGGACAGTGTGTGTGGGGGGGTCACTCTGGGTCAGTGTGTGGGGGGGTCTCTCTGGGACAGTGTGTGTGGGGGTCACTCTGGGTCAGTGTGTGGGGGGGTTCACTCTGGGTCAGTGTGTGGGGGGGTCACTCTGGGACAGTGTGTGTGGGGGTCACTCTGGGCCAGTGTGTGTGGGGGGGTCACTCTGGGTCAGTGTGTGGGGGGGTTCACTCTGGGTCAGTGTGTGTTTGGGGGGTACCTCTGGGTCAGTGTGTGTGGGGGTCACTCTGGGACAGTGTGTGTGGGGGTCACTCTGGGACAGTGTGTGTTGGGGGGTCACTCTGGGTCAGTGTGTGGGGTGGTTCACTCTGGGTCAGTGTGTGTTTGGGGGGTCACTCTGGGACAGTGTGTGTGGGGGGGTCACTCTGGTTCAGTGTATGGGGGTTCACTCTGGGTCAGTGTGTGGGGGGGGGTCACTCTGGGACAGTGTGTGGGGGGGTCACTCTGGGTCAGTGTGTGGGGGGGGTCACTCTGGGACAGTGTGTGTGGGGGGGTCACTCTGGGTCAGTGTGTGTGGGGGGGTTCACTCTGGGTCAGTGTGTATGGGGGGGTCACTCTGGGTCAGTGTGTGTGGGGGGTCACTCTGGGTCAGTGTGTGTGGGGGGGTTCACTCTGGGTCAGTGTGTGCGTGGGGGTTCACTCTGGGTCAGTGTGTATGGGGGGGTCACTCTGGGTCAGTGTGTGTGGGGGTCACTCTGGGTCAGTGTGTGGGGGGGGTCACTCTGGGTCAGTGTGTGTCGGGGGGTAACTGTGGGTCAGTGTGTGTGGGGGGGTCACTCTGGGTCAGTGTGTGTGGGGGGATAACTCTGGGTCAGTGTGTGTGTGGGGGTCACTCTGGGTCAGTGTGTGGGGGCTCACTCTGGGTCAGTGTGTGTGTGGGGGTGGTCACTCTGGGTCAGTGTGTGGGGGGGGTCACTCTGGGTCAGTGTGTGTGGGGGGTTCACTCTGGGTCAGTGTGTGTGGGGGGGTCACTCTGGGACAGTGTGTGTGGGGGGTCACTCTGGGTCAGTGTGTGTGGGGGTCACTCTGGGTCAGTGTTTATGGGGGTCACTCTGGGTCAGTGTGTGGGGGGGGTTCACTCTGGGTCAGTGTGTGTGGGGTTCACTCTGGGTCAGTGTGTGTGTGGGGGGTTCACTCTGGGTCAGTGTGTGTGGGGGGGTCACTCTGGGTCAGTGTGTGTGGGGTTCACTCTGGGTCAGTGTGTGTGGGGGGGTCACTCTGGGTCAGTGTGTGTGGGGGGGGGTCACTCTGGGTCAATGTGTGTGTGGGGGGGTCACTCTGGGTCTGTGTGTGTGTGGGGGTCACTCTGGGTCAGTGTGTGTGGGGGTCACTCTGGGTCAGTGTGTGGGGGGGTCACTCTGGGTCAGTGTGTGTGGGGGGGTCACTCTGGGTCTGTGTGTGTGTGGGGGTCACTCTGGGTCAGTGTGTGTGGGGGTCACTCTGGGTCAGTGTGTGGGGGGGTCACTCTGGGTCAGTGTGTGTGGGGGGGTCACTCGGGGTCTGTGTGTGTGTGGGGGTCAGTCTGGGTCAGTGTGTGGGGGGGTCACTCTGGGTCAGTGTGTGTGGGGGGGGTCACTCTGGGTCAGTGTGTGTGGGGGGTCACTCTGGGTCAGTGTGTGTGGGGGTCAGTCTGGGTCAGTGTGTGGGGGGGTCACTCTGGGTCAGTGTGTGTGGGGGGGGTCACTCTGGGTCAGTGTGTAGGGGGAGTCACTCTGGCTCAGTGTGTGTGGGGGGGTCATTCTGGGTCAGTGTGTGTGGGGGGGTCACTCTGGGTCAGTGTGTGTGGGGGTCAGTCTGGGTCAGTGTGTGGGGGGGTCACTCTGGGTCAGTGTGTGTGGGGGGGTCACTCTGGGTCTGTGTGTGTGTGGGGGTCAGTCTGGGTCAGTGTGTGGGGGGGTCACTCTGGGTCAGTGTGTGTGGGGGGGGTCACTCTGGGTCAGTGTGTGTGGGGGGTCACTCTGGGTCAGTGTGTGTGGGGGTCAGTCTGGGTCAGTGTGTGGGGGGGTCACTCTGGGTCAGTGTGTGTGGGGGGGGTCACTCTGGGTCAGTGTGTAGGGGGAGTCACTCTGGCTCAGTGTGTGTGGGGGGGTCACTCTGGGTCAGTGTGTGTGGGGGTCACTCTGGGTCAGTGTGTGTGGGGGGGGTCACTCTGGGTCAGTGTGTGTGGGGGTCACTCTGGGTCAGTGTGTAGGGGGAGTCACTCTGGCTCAGTGTGTGGGGGGGGTCACTCTGGGTCAGTGTGTGTGTGGGGGTCACTCTGGGTCAGTGTGTGTGGGGGGGGTCACTCTGGGTCAGTGTGTGTGGGGGTCACACTGGGTCAGTGTGTGGGGGGGTCACTCTGGGTCAGTGTGTGGGGGGGTTCACTCTGGGTCAGTGTGTGGGGGGGTTCACTCTGGGTCAGTGTGTATGGGGGGGGTCACTCTGGGTCAGTGTGTGTGTGGGGATTCACTCTGGGTCAGTGTGTATGGGGGGTTCACTCTGGGTCAGTGTGTGCGTGGGGGTTCACTCTGGGTCAGTGTGTATGGGGGGGGTCACTCTGGGTCAGTGTGTGTGGGGGTTCACTCTGGGTCAGTGTGTATGGGGGGGGTCACTCTGGGTCAGTGTGTGTGTGGGGGTTCACTCTGGGTCAGTGTGTGTGGGGGGTCACTCTGGGTCAGTGTGTATGGGGGGGGTCACTCTGGGTCAGTGTGTGTGGGGGTTCACTCTGGGTCAGTGTGTGTGGGGGGTCACTCTGGGTCAGTGTGTATGGGGGTTCACTCTGGGTCAGTGTGTGTATGGGGGTCACTCTGGGTCAGTGTGTGTGGGGGGGTCACTCTGGGTCAGTGTGTGTGTGGGGGTTCACTCTGGGTCAGTGTGTGTGGGGGGTCACTCTGGGTCAGTGTGTGTGGGGGGGTCACTCTGGGTCAGTGTGTGTGGGGGGTCACTCTGGGTCAGTGTGTGTGTGGGGGTTCACTCTGGGTCAGTGTGTGTGGGGGGTCACTCTGGGTCAGTGTGTGTGTGGGGGGTCACTCTGGGTCAGTGTGTGTGGGGGGTCACTCTGGGTCAGTGTGTATGGGGGGGGGTCACTCTGGGTCAGTGTGTGTGGGGGTTCACTCTGGGTCAGTGTGTGTGGGGGGTCACTCTGGGTCAGTGTTGTTGGGGGTTCACTCTGGGTCAGTGTGTGTATGGGGGTCACTCTGGGTCAGTGTGTGTGGGGGGTCACTCTGGGTCAGTGTGTGTGTGGGGGTTCACTCTGGGTCAGTGTGTGTGGGGGGTCACTCTGGGTCAGTGTGTGTGTGGGGGGTCACTCTGGGTCAGTGTGTGTGGGGGGGTCACTCTGGGTCAGTGTGTGTATGGGGTTCACTCTGGGTCAGTGTGTGTGGGGGGTCACTCTGGGTCAGTGTGTGGGGGGGTCATTCTGGGTCAGTGTGTGGGGGGTTCACTCTGGGTCAGTGTGTGTGTGGGGGTCACTCTGGGTCAGTGTGTATGGGGGTTCACTCTGGGTCAGTGTGTGTGTGTGGGGGTCACTCTGGGACAGTGTGTGGGGGGGTTCACTCTGGGTCAGTGTGTGTGGGGGTCACTCTGGGTCAGTGTGTGGGGGGGTTCACTCTGGGTCAGTGTGTGTGGGGGTCACTCTGGGTCAGTGTGTGTGGGGGTTCACTCTGGGTCAGTGTGTGTGGGGCTCACTCTGGGTCAGTGTGTGTGGGGGGTCACTCTGGGTCAGTGTGTGTGGGGGTCACTCTGGGTCAGTGTGTGTGGGGGTTCACTCTGGGACAGTGTGTGTGGGGGGGTCACTCTGGGTCAGTGTGTGGGGGCGTCTCTCTGGGACAGTGTGTGTGGGGGTCACTCTGGGTCAGTGTGTGGGGGGGTTCACTCTGGGTCAGTGTGTGGGGGGGTCACTCTGGGACAGTGTGTGTGGGGGTCACTCTGGGCCAGTGTGTGTGGGGGGGTCACTCTGGGTCAGTGTGTGGGGGGGTTCACTCTGGGTCAGTGTGTGTTTGGGGGGTACCTCTGGGTCAGTGTGTGTGGGGGTCACTCTGGGACAGTGTGTGTGGGGGTCACTCTGGGTCAGTGTGTGTGGGGGTTCACTCTGGGACAGTGTGTGTGGGGGGGTCACTCTGGGTCAGTGTGTGGGGGGGTCTCTCTGGGACAGTGTGTGTGGGGGTCACTCTGGGTCAGTGTGTGGGGGGGTTCACTCTGGGTCAGTGTGTGGGGGGGGTCACTCTGGGACAGTGTGTGTGGGGGTCACTCTGGGCCAGTGTGTGTGGGGGGGGTCACTCTGGGTCAGTGTGTGGGGGGGTTCACTCTGGGTCAGTGTGTGTTTGGGGGGTACCTCTGGGTCAGTGTGTGTGGGGGTCACTCTGGGACAGTGTGTGTGGGGGTCACTCTGGGACAGTGTGTGTTGGGGGGTCACTCTGGGTCAGTGTGTGGGGTGGTTCACTCTGGGTCAGTGTGTGTTTGGGGGGTCACTCTGGGACAGTGTGTGTGGGGGGGTCACTCTGGTTCAGTGTATGGGGGTTCACTCTGGGTCAGTGTGTGGGGGGGGGTCACTCTGGGACAGTGTGTGGGGGGGGTCACTCTGGGTCAGTGTGTGGGGGGGGTCACTCTGGGACAGTGTGTGTGGGGGGGTCACTCTGGGTCAGTGTGTGTGGGGGGGTTCACTCTGGGTCAGTGTGTATGGGGGGGTCACTCTGGGTCAGTGTGTGTGGGGGGGTCACTCTGGGTCAGTGTGTGTGGGGGGGTTCACTCTGGGTCAGTGTGTGCGTGGGGGTTCACTCTGGGTCAGTGTGTATGGGGGGGTCACTCTGGGTCAGTGTGTGTGGGGGTCACTCTGGGTCAGTGTGTGTGGGGGGGGGTCACTCTGGGTCAGTGTGTAGGGGGAGTCACTCTGGCTCAGTGTGTGTGGGGGGGTCACTCTGGGTCAGTGTGTGTGGGGGTCACTCTGGGTCAGTGTGTGTGGGGGGGTCACTCTGGGTCAGTGTGTGTGGGGGGGGGGTCACTCTGGGTCAGTGTGTGTGGGGGTCACTCTGGGTCAGTGTGTAGGGGGAGTCACTCTGGCTCAGTGTGTGGGGGGCGTCACTCTGGGTCAGTGTGTGTGTGGGGGTCACTCTGGGTCAGTGTGTGTGGGGGGGGTCACTCTGGGTCAGTGTGTGTGGGGTTCACTCTGGGTCAGTGTGTGTGGGGGGGGTCACTCTGGGTCAGTGTGTGTGGGGGTCACACTGGGTCAGTGTGTGGGGGGGTCACTCTGGGTCAGTGTGTGGGGGGGTTCACTCTGGGTCAGTGTGTGGGGGGGTTCACTCTGGGTCAGTGTGTATGGGGGGGGTCACTCTGGGTCAGTGTGTGTGTGGGGGTTCACTCTGGGTCAGTGTGTATGGGGGGTTCACTCTGGGTCAGTGTTTGCGTGGGGGTTCACTCTGGGTCAGTGTGTATGGGGGTTCACTCTGGGTCAGTGTGTATGGGGGGGGTCACTCTGGGTCAGTGTGTGTGGGGGTTCACTCTGGGTCAGTGTGTATGGGGGGGGTCACTCTGGGTCAGTGTGTGTGTGGGGGTTCACTCTGGGTCAGTGTGTGTGGGGGGTCACTCTGGGTCAGTGTGTATGGGGGGGGTCACTCTGGGTCAGTGTGTGTGGGGGTTCACTCTGGGTCAGTGTGTGTGGGGGGGTCACTCTGGGTCAGTGTGTATGGGGGTTCACTCTGGGTCAGTGTGTGTATGGGGGTCACTCTGGGTCAGTGTGTGTGGGGGGTCACTCTGGGTCAGTGTGTGTGTGGGGGTTCACTCTGGGTCAGTGTGTGTGGGGGGTCACTCTGGGTCAGTGTGTGTGTGGGGGGTCACTCTGGGTCAGTGTGTGTGGGGGGGTCACTCTGGGTCAGTGTGTGTATGGGGTTCACTCTGGGTCAGTGTGTGTGGGGGGTCACTCTGGGTCAGTGTGTGGGGGGGTCATTCTGGGTCAGTGTGTATGGGGGTTCACTCTGGGTCAGTGTGTGTGTGTGGGGGTCACTCTGGGACAGTGTGTGGGGGGGTTCACTCTGGGTCAGTGTGTGTGGGGGTCACTCTGGGTCAGTGTGTGGGGGGGTTCACTCTGGGTCAGTGTGTGTGGGGGTCACTCTGGGTCAGTGTGTGTGGGGGTTCACTCTGGGTCAGTGTGTGTGGGGGTCACTCTGGGTCAGTGTGTGTGGGGGTCACTCTGGGTCAGTGTGTGTGGGGGTTCACTCTGGGACAGTGTGTGTGGGGGGGGTCACTCTGGGACAGTGTGTGGGGGGGTCTCTCTGGGACAGTATGTGTGGGGGTCACTCTGGGTCAGTGTGTGGGGGGGTTCACTCTGGGTCAGTGTGTGGGGGGGTCACTCTGGGACAGTGTGTGTGGGGGTCACTCTGGGCCAGTGTGTGTGGGGGGGTCAATCTGGGTCAGTGTGTGGGGGGGTTCACTCTGGGTCAGTGTGTGTTTGGGGGGTACCTCTGGGTCAGTGTGTGTGGGGGTCACTCTGGGACAGTGTGTGTGGGGGGTCACTCTGGGTCAGTGTGTGTGGGGGTTCACTCTGGGACAGTGTGTGTGGGGGGGTCACTCTGGGTCAGTGTGTGGGGGGGGTCTCTCTGGGACAGTGTGTGTGGGGGTCACTCTGGGTCAGTGTGTGGGGGGGTTCACTCTGGGTCAGTGTGTGGGGGGGTCACTCTGGGACAGTGTGTGTGGGGGTCACTCTGGGCCAGTGTGTGTGGGGGGGTCACTCTGGGTCAGTGTGTGGGGGGGGTTCACTCTGGGTCAGTGTGTGTTTGGGGGGTACCTCTGGGTCAGTGTGTGTGGGGGTCACTCTGGGACAGTGTGTGTGGGGGGTCACTCTGGGACAGTGTGTGTTGGGGGGTCACTCTGGGTCAGTGTGTGGGGTGGTTCACTCTGGGTCAGTGTGTGTTTGGGGGGTCACTCTGGGACAGTGTGTGGGGGGGGGTCACTCTGGTTCAGTGTATGGGGGTTCACTCTGGGTCAGTGTGTGGGGGGGGGGTCACTCTGGGACAGTGTGTGGGGGGGTCACTCTGGGTCAGTGTGTGGGGGGGGTCACTCTGGGACAGTGTGTGTGGGGGGGTCACTCTGGGTCAGTGTGTGTGGGGGGGTTCACTCTGGGTCAGTGTGTATGGGGGGGTCACTCTGGGTCAGTGTGTGTGGGGGGTCACTCTGGGTCAGTGTGTGTGGGGGGGTTCACTCTGGGTCAGTGTGTGTGTGGGGGTTCACTCTGGGTCAGTGTGTATGGGGGGGTCACTCTGGGTCAGTGTGTGTGGGGGTCACTCTGGGTCAGTGTGTGGGGGGGGTCACTCTGGGTCAGTGTGTGTCGGGGTGTAACTGTGGGTCAGTGTGTGTGGGGTGGTCACTCTGGGTCAGTGTGTGTGGGGGGATAACTCTGGGTCAGTGCGTGTGTGGGGGTCACTCTGGGTCAGTGTGTGGGGGCTCACTCTGGGTCAGTGTGTGTGTGGGGGTGGTCACTCTGGGTCAGTGTGTGGGGGGGGTCACTCTGGGTCAGTGTGTGTGGGGGGTTCACTCTGGGTCAGTGTGTGTGGGGGGGGTCACTCTGGGACAGTGTGTGTGGGGGGTCACTCTGGGTCAGTGTGTGTGGGGGTCACTCTGGGTCAGTGTTTATGGGGGTCACTCTGGGTCAGTGTGTGGGGGGGGGTTCACTCTGGGTCAGTGTGTGTGGGGTTCACTCTGGGTCAGTGTGTGTGTGGGGGGTTCACTCTGGGTCAGTGTGTGTGGGGGGGTTACTCTGGGTCAGTGTGTGGGGGGGTCACTCTGGGTCAGTGTGTCTGGGGTTCACTCTGGGTCAGTGTGTGTGGGGGGGTCCTCTGGGTCAGTGTGTGAGTGGGGGTCACTCTGGGTCAGTGTGTGTGGGGGGGTCACTCTGGGTCAGTGTGTGTGGCGGGGTCACTCTGGGTCAGTGTGTGTGGGGGGGGTCACTCTGGGTCAGTGTGTGTGGGGGGGGTCACTCTGGGTCAGTGTGTGTGGGGTTCACTCTGGGTCAGTGTGTGTGGGGTTCACTCTGGGTCAGTGTGTGTGGGGGGGTCACTCTGGGTCAGTGTGTGTGGGGTTCACTCTGGGTCAGTGTGTGTGGGGGGGTCACTCTGGGTCAGTGTGTGTGGGGGGGGGTCACTCTGGGTCAATGTGTGTGTGGGGGGTCACTCTGGGTCAGTGTGTGTGGGGGGGGGTCACTCTGGGTCAGTGTGTGTGGGGTTCACTCTGGGTCAGTGTGTGTTGGGGGGGTCACTCTGGGTCAGTGTGTGTGGGGGGGGTCACTCTGGGTCAATGTGTGTGTGGGGGGGTCACTCTGGGTCTGTGTGTGTGTGGGGGTCACTCTGGGTCAGTGTGTGTGGGGGTCACTCTGGGTCAGTGTGTGGGGGGGGTCACTCTGGGTCAGTGTGTGTGGGGGGGTCACTCTGGGTCTGTGTGTGTGTGGGGGTCACTCTGGGTCAGTGTGTGTGGGGGTCACTCTGGGTCAGTGAGTGGGGGGGGTCACTCTGGGTCAGTGTGTGTGGGGGGGTCACTCGGGGTCTGTGTGTGTGTGCGGGTCAGTCTGGGTCAGTGTGTGGGGGGGTCACTCTGGGTCAGTGTGTGTGGGGGGGTCACTCTGGGTCAGTGTGTGTGGGGGGTCACTCTGGGTCAGTGTGTGTGGGGGTCAGTCTGGGTCAGTGTGTGGGGGGGTCACTCTGGGTCAGTGTGTGTGGGGGGGGTCACTCTGGGTCAGTGTGTAGGGGGAGTCACTCTGGCTCAGTGTGTGTGGGGGGGGTCATTCTGGGTCAGTGTGTGTGGGGGGTCACTCTGGGTCAGTGTGTGTGGGGGTCAGTCTGGGTCAGTGTGTGGGGGGGGTCACTCTGGGTCAGTGTGTGTGGGGGGGTCACTCTGGGTCTGTGTGTGTGTGGGGGTCAGTCTGGGTCAGTGTGTGGGGGGGTCACTCTGGGTCAGTGTGTGTGGGGGGGTCACTCTGGGTCAGTGTGTGTGGGGGGTCACTCTGGGTCAGTGTGTGTGGGGGGGGGTCACTCTGGGTCAGTGTGTAGGGGGAGTCACTCTGGCTCAGTGTGTGTGGGGGGGGTCACTCTGGGTCAGTGTGTGTGGGGGTCACTCTGGGTCAGTGTGTGTGGGGGGGGGTCATTCTGGGTCAGTGTGTGTGGGGGGGGTCACTCTGGGTCAGTGTGTGTGGGGGTCACTCTGGGTCAGTGTTTAGGGGGAGTCACTCTGGCTCAGTGTGTGGGGGGGGTCACTCTGGGTCAGTGTGTGTGTGGGGGTCACTCTGGGTCAGTGTGTGTGGGGGGGGTCACTCTGGGTCAGTGTGTGTGGGGTTCACTCTGGGTCAGTGTGTGTGGGGGGGGGTCACTCTAGGTCAGTGTGTGTGGGGGGTCACACTGGGTCAGTGTGTGGGGGGGTCACTCTGGGTCAGTGTGTGGGGGGGGTTCACTCTGGGTCAGTGTGTGGGGGGGTTCACTCTGGGTCAGTGTGTATGGGGGGGGTCACTCTGGGTCAGTGTGTGTGTGTGGGGGTTCACTCTGGGTCAGTGTGTATGGGGGGTTCACTCTGGGTCAGTGTGTGCGTGGGGGTTCACTCTGGGTCAGTGTGTATGGGGGTTCACTCTGGGTCAGTGTGTATGGGGGGGGTCACTCTGGGTCAGTGTGTGTGGGGGTTCACTCTGGGTCAGTGTGTATGGGGGGGGGGGTCACTCTGGGTCAGTGTGTGTGTGGGGGTTCACTCTGGGTCAGTGTGTGTGGGGGGTCACTCTGGGTCAGTGTGTATGGGGGGGTCACTCTGGGTCAGTGTGTGTGGGGGTTCACTCTGGGTCAGTGTGTGTGGGGGGGTCACTCTGGGTCAGTGTTGTTGGGGGTTCACTCTGGGTCAGTGTGTGTATGGGGTTCACTCTGGGTCAGTGTGTGTGGGGGGGTCACTCTGGGTCAGTGTGTGTGTGGGGGTTCACTCTGGGTCAGTGTGTGTGGGGGGTCACTCTGGGTCAGTGTGTGTGTGGGGGGTCACTCTGGGTCAGTGTGTGTGGGGGGGTCACTCTGGGTCAGTGTGTGTATGGGGTTCACTCTGGGTCAGTGTGTGTGGGGGGGTCACTCTGGGTCAGTGTGTGGGGGGGTCATTCTGGGTCAGTGTGTGGGGGGTTCACTCTGGGTCAGTGTGTGTGTGGGGGTCACTCTGGGTCAGTGTGTATGGGGGGTTCACTCTGGGTCAGTGTGTGTGTGTGGGGGTCACTCTGGGACAGTGTGTGGGGGGGTTCACTCTGGGTCAGTGTGTGTGGGGGTCACTCTGGGTCAGTGTGTGGGGGGTTCACTCTGGGTCAGTGTGTGTGGGGGTCACTCTGGGTCAGTGTGTGTGGGGGTTCACTCTGGGTCAGTGTGTGTGGGGGTCACTCTGGGTCAGTGTGTGTGGGGGGTCACTCTGGGTCAGTGTGTGTGGGGGTCACTCTGGGTCAGT